>NC_142794.1:85748103-85803507 GCF_049724085.1 Artemia sp. Qi Xiang Cuo
AGCGTAAAGAGCGAGGCGTTGAGGAAGGGACAGCCCCTTTCATATACGGAATAATTTCTGTTCGTTTTAAGTTTTAATGTCGCTCCTTCCTTTCAGTTTAAAAAACTTGTTTTTTTTATTTAATAAATGGAAATTACCCGTAGTAGTTTTATAATGGATTATTTCATGAAGGTAAAGATAGAAATAAAATAGAGCAGAGGCACATGTTTCCGACGCATTAATAGCTTACAAATACTTAAAAGTATTCTAATTACCTCATTTATCTTATGATTTTAGAATTTTTTTTTTATCTCTGTAAACCTCAGTTATCAGATATTTTACAGTTTAAAAATATGCCTGATTTATTTGCATAATATGTCAGATATTAATAGAAATCCTGAGACACTATGTTAGTAGCAACTATTCAAGAGTATATTGACACCAAAAATTGTAACTTGAAGACTTGCTGTTCAAATCTATATTCATAATTCACAAATCGGAACTGCATAATGAGTTTTTCTTTTAATCCAAAAATAATTGAATGCTATCTAAGTCTTATGCAACTTTATACCCTTTTTAAAATGATCAGAAGTTTTTAAATACAGATATGTATTCACTGCACTCCATCAGCCAGCCTGATAGAATTTAAAAAGCACTAGAATTTAAAAATCTATTACCATAATTCACAAATTGGAACTGCATAGTGAGTGTTCTTTTAATCCAAAAATAATGAATACTATTTAAGTCTTATGCAACTTTATACTCTTTCTAAAATGATCAGAAGTTTTTAATTACAGCTATGTATTCTCATTCCCTGAGACACATTTATTGTGTCTTTCAAGTATGTTGAACAAGATAGCCATCTTAAAATTTTGGTCAGATGGTTTTGGGGGAAACTGGTGAGTGGGGGGCCTGATTGCCCTCCAATCCCTCTTGACTCTTAAAAATAGCACTAGAATTTTTATTTCCAATCAAATTAACCCCTTCTAGAGTTTATGCGACAACTCCTTCCATACGAATGCCTTGGTTAGAAAAAAAATATATTGTGCCAACTTCAACGTTTACATACGCAGGGCTATTGTGCTGCCGATGGTATTTTATGTAATTAAATATACAAACTCCGAAAAGAGGTTTAGAACTTCAAAAGTAAAGAGCTACACTAAAACCAAGAATTGCTGAAATTAAATTTACCTTATTAGTATAAGTTATGGAAAAATTACAAGCACATTTTGAATTGAAATGTATTTTTAATAGACTGAAAAATACAGATATTATGATATTATATCCCATAGATTATTTATATTGATTATTATTTTTCTTTATCTTCGGTTTTGTTATGTGCGTTTTGTTAATAGTTGAATTTGCTTGGACTCACAGGCGAAAAAGTAACCTAAGCCTAATAGGCTTGCCCGCTTAGAGTTTCAGGCGGACTACCGTGTTTTAGGCTTGACAAATGACAGAAAACGTTTCCTGGATTCACAGGCAAACGGGGATACCTACAGTTTTCCAAGTGTTTTGATAAACGGCATAGGAAAATGGTCGGAGTAGCTACATCTTAGGATCGTTAGTTTCCAGCACTGTTTAGTTATTAAAACAGAAGTCTGTAATACAGATCGAAGAAAATAAGGGGAAAATATTCCTAATGACAAAATCTTTACTGCAAAAGATCAGGGCTCACCTGGCAATACTTTCCGGTAAAATTCAAGTTCAATGGTTTGATTCGAAGACATTGTTCAAAATCACCAAGTGCATGCCAGTTACCGTTAAGGATTCCATCGGGAAGTTTTCCAGTAGCGTCAAACACTTTAATTGAGGAAAAATAGAATCAAAACAAAGCAAAAACATATTTGATATTTTCTTCTTTTTTATTCTCTGTATTACTTTTCTTACAACTTAAAGTGTTACTGCCCCTTTTCAGAGTTAAACGCAATTGAAGAGTAGCCAGTCCCCCTTCCACGCCTCATTTTCCAAAAAGGACATTCAAGCAAAATTTTAAGATAGCCATTTTGCTTAGTATAGCTGAACAATCAATAAGACCCAGTGGATGTCACAGCCTCCAAACCCCTGGGGGCAAGGACTGTAACTCATGCGATCCACCCATTGTTCAAATATAGCATTTGCTATCGGTAAAGGAGACTTGTTTGACCCGTGGATTCCAATTGGGCCAAGAGTATCCAGATGAAGCTCTCAATGTTGAGGGCTGAGCTGATTTAAGTAAAAAATAACATAATGTGCACATAAATTGTCAAAAGGGAATATGTCAGGAATTGCTTAGGATATTAAGTTGGAGCTTTCAGAGAATGATGAGAGGGATGATTAATTGAACAAAAGAATATATGTGCATATTACAACTACTGCTGCTACTATTGCTACTACAACTACTGCTATTAGTTCTACCGCTACTACTACAGCTAGTACAATCACCACTACTGCTACTGCTACTAATGCTACTACTTCTATTTAGAAGTAGTTTGCTACTGCTACTAATGCTACTACTTCTATTTAGACTACTACTGAGGCTGAGGATGTTAAAATGAAAATTTCAGAAAATGGAGAATGTTTAAAGGGATGTTGAACTAAATTAAAACACACTATTTGCATTCAGGTCGCCAAAAGTGTACAAGTATATAAGTAACTTCTCAAGAATGGCTCAGAATATTAAGCTGAAAATTTTACGAGACGCTGAGAAGGATAATGAACTAACCAACAGATACTTTGTGCGTACTGCTTCTGCTAGTACCTCTCCTTCAAATATTAAGGCTACTACAACTGCGACGATTAATCCTGCTGAGGCTAAGGGCATTAAGGAAAACTTTCATGGAATGTTTAGAACGATGTTGAACAAAGTCAAAACACACCATTAATATGCAGGCTGTCAAAAGGGCGTATCAACAATATCCCAGGAATGGCTAAGAGTATTAAGTTGAATCTCTCAGGATATGTCAAGGGTAGGTTGAACTAGAAAAAGGCGAGTTTTCATCTCCCATGACATTCGGAATCTGGGTTTCCAGATTCCGAGTTAACGTTTTCTTCAGGTGCAAACTGACCAATCGCAATCGCATTGGTTACCTATAACACATAGTAACCGGTTAAAATATCACTTATACTTGTTGAATGAGCAAACTGTGACATTGGTAGAACTACCACCACTACTACTACTACTATTACTAACAGCTCACCGCAAAACCAAGCCACCTGAGGCCATCATATCTATGCATACTTCTCCTCCATTCCAATCTATTCAAAGCTTCCCTCTTTGGACCCTCCAAGGGAATTTCTATTTCATTTAAATCTTTCTTTATGACATCCTCCCACCCCCAACCGTGGATGACCTGCTTTCCGTTTAACCCTAGATGGTTGGCCGAAAAGGACAATCTTCGGCAATCTGTCATCCTTCATCCTTAAAATGTGCCGTAGCCATCTCAACCTTTTTCTCATTATAGCTCTAGGAAGAGGTATTCAACCCCACTTTTCGTAGAGCCTACTGTTTGAAATACGGTCAGTCAACCGGGTACCCAAAAGAATCCAATTTCTCTGGAAAAATCCTAGAAAATCTTCATCCACTTTTCGGAGCGCCTATGCTTAAGTGCCATATTTGGCTCTGACATTAATAAGAAACAATAGAAATCTTACTTTACAATACCCTAGGCGCTTTTAACTAATCAGATTATAATGTTTTTTTTTCATTATTACACCCTTTTTAAATCAGTTCCAATAATATTTGAGTAAATTACACACTTGATCACACACATATATAAATTCAAAACTGAGAAGATAACCAGTTTAATATAGGAACTAGAAATTATGAGCGCAGTGATGTAAGGAAAAAGTGCATTATTAGGGATATATATGCAGCCATTAGGTGGAGGGGGGTTGCATTTACAAGTGAGTTGATTAGTAAATTTGGAACAAACATAAAAAAGGAACTGCAATGCTAACAAATATTATTGTCTCCTACACCAAAATATTAATTTTCAAGCTCGATAAAATATATAAATATAAAAATACAAAAATGTAAATGTTTTTACTTTTATAACTTTAATAAATCAAATAATACTAACAATTTGATTACTAAATATCAGTATATGTATATTAAACTGACAATGCACATTCTATTATAGTTTTTTAAGTAAAGTGCAAATTTTGTTCAGGCCTTGGGAAGGCATAGGGGTTTTGGGCCCGACTTATGTTAATTTCGGCTCGTTTTGAGTTTGACTTGGTTATTTATTGCGATTTCTGTTCGTTTTGGGTTTCATTTATTTATCGGTGCTGGTTTGTGGCAGTTTCACGCTTGGTAGATTATTTGATTTTATTTTGGCTTATTTTTTGTTTAATGGAGTTCTTTACTTTTCTTTGAAAAGCTTATTTTGTGGAAAAAACTTTTTTAACTAATTTCTGTTCGTTTTATATTGACATAGTCTTTTCAGGGAAAAAGAAAATAATGCTTTAAATATTTTCGTTTTTTTAGGACTTTATAGTTTGGCCTACTATTTGTATGCTGGAGAAAACTTTTCAGCAATTTTTAACAACAAGCACCCTTTTAAAAATCTGGACACGAATAGTAGTGTTTAATTTAGTTTCAGACCTCCTCTAGTTGACCTGAAATACAAAAATTGATACCATCCGCAAAAAAATCTGTTTACTTTCTTTGATGGCTTGGATACACTCATGCTATTTTGATTTGGTTAAATTTTAAGAGCAGAAGTAGCCCCAAAAGTTTTAACATAATACCCTCAGTCGTTCATTGGATACTGTTGAGATGCCTTATTGGGAATTAGCATTAACACAGTGCATTTTGATTTAATCTTAAGGCAACAATTAGTTTTCAAACATAATGGGCGAATGGGAGGGTGGGCGTGGGAGGGGGACTAGTTGCCCTCCAATCACTTTCGACTATTAAAAAGGACATCAGCCCTTTCTATTTTCAATCGATTGAGCCCTTTTCGAAGTTCCCACGAAGTTCTTTCGAATTTCGATACGAAGTGCTTTGGTCTAAACAACAACAACAAAAAAATAATCCATTATACCCACATCGATCTTTATTATAAAAATGTCAAGCCTTCCAATCACTTTAGACTACTAAAAAGGGCACTAGGCCTTTCAATTTCCAATCGAATGAGCCTTTTTTGAAACGACAACGGTTTCTTTAAACACCTTATATGCCTCCAGGGCATAAGTTACAACCCGTACCCTAAGGGCTGTTAGGGTGGTTGTCATCCTCTAAGACCTAATTTCCAGAACTTTCAACTACGTTAAAGAAAATGGCTGTCTCAAAATTTTGATTGGATGTGTTTGGGGAAATGGTTCAAGTTCAAGTTCATTAACATATACATTTATATAATTGACATAGGCCCATGGGGAGACAAGCTCGAATAACTAGGCATAGATAAAGATACAATAACAAATTACACTACAATACAAAGATAAACACGACGGCAAAGATACAATAATACAACAATAATATGAAAGTAGCAGCTAGCCCAGGATCCATAAATAAATATAAAAAAATTTCAATATTTTAAATATAAATTGATACTAAGATAGCCGAGAGGCACACATTCACCCAGAACAGCAAACCAAACAAATAACTTTGTCTTATTAAAAACACGCTTAATTAAAAGTAATCCTGAACTAAGTGAAATTTAATATTCCTTTTTATTAAATTGATAGAAGAAAATTTATCAATAAACTCCTTGTGAGCATCCTAGCACCGGGCTATTGACACAAACGGAGCGAATTTAGATCTCTTAGTACTATACTTGCCAATGTAGATAGATACTCTTTTTTTGTCGCGTGTTATAATGAAGTAAATCTTGTGGTTGGGAGAACAAACTTTGATTGAGGTAATATGGCCGTAATTTCTTAGTGTCATAGTTAATTTGAAAGTAATTGCTCCAAAAGTAAATTGTTGAGAAAGTGGAAGTACATCTAGAAAAGTATATAAAGATGCTGTAGAGGACTTATTTGGAAGTGCAATAGGTGATGGAATAAAAGTTTCAGAATTCTTAGGACTTTATTTTGTAAAATCTGTATTGTTTGAATATGGCTTTTAAATGTAGATGAATATGCTAGAGAAAAATAATTAATATTAGACTGAATCAGAGCAAAATAAATGCTTCGTAAAGCAGAGTAGGGCAAATAATGCTTCAACCTCCGCATTAAACCAACATACCTTGAAATCTTTAAGCGTATATTTTGAATGTGTGTTTTAAAAGATAAGCTTTCATCAATCACAAGTCCAAGGTACTTTATCATTTTCACCTGAGATATTGATAATAGATACTTTGAAGAAGTAACTCGGGTAATACGAGGGCATATATTTGACTTTCTGCCGTAAATTCTGAAATTAGCTTTTGATAAGTTGAAAGCAATAAAATTTGAAGAACACCAATCAAGAACATTAGAAAATCCAGTATCCAGTTTGCCTCCAACTCCTCGTCATTCCTCTCAGAAATTGAAACTGCCATATCATCAGCAAAATGTGTGCTGAGACATGGGATTGCCAAAGCGTGGTGAAGATCATTTATATAAATTAGAAAAAGCAGAGGACCTAGGACATAGCCCAGAGGTACCTCACCCATCGAGGACTGAGGAACAGGCGAAGAGAGAAAATTACCTCCATCTATTCGATGCTTTCTCTTATCAAGACAAGATTTAACTAGATCCCACGCCTGTCGGTGCACACCACAATTATCCAATTTACGAAAAAGAATACAATGGGATATTGTATCGAATGCTTTTTCAAATCTAAATATTTTGTTGCTGGAATTTCACCTCTCTCTAAGCATTCACGAATATATTGGATGAGAGCAATGATAGCATGTTCAGTATTGTGTCCAGACCTAAAACCAAACTAGGAATTTGTGAAAAAATTAGACGATTTAAGAAAGTTATATAACCTCTTATAAATTGCATTCTCAAATATTTTAGAAGGCGGTAATTTTATGGGTTTTCAGAAGAGTCACCTTTGTGAAGTGGAATTATCCTCGCTTCTTTAAAAGCAGACAGGAAAACTCCAGTTTTAAATCAAAGGTTAATTATATGCTGTAATGGTAAAACTACTGCAGACAATATTTCTTTAACAATTATAGAACTATTTCCGTCAATTCCCGCTGAATTATCTGGATTTAGATCACACACTATTTTTGTTATTTCAGACTGAGAAATAGGCCCAAGAAAAATTGAATTACTTTGAGGAGATGGAAGGTATGAAGAAAAATGTTTATTACTAGGTGAATCAAACTGGTTCATTACTGATGAAACAATCTTCTTTCCTATAATAGCGAAATAAAGATTCAAAATATCAGCCACTTTTTCCAATTTTTTAGTAGTCGATCCATTTTCTAAACTAATAACTTCAGGAAACTTAGAATTCCTTTGTTTTTTTATAATATAATTAATTAAAGACCACGTTTTGCGAGGAGAATTTTGAGCTTCTTCGAAAAACTCTTTATAATACCTATGTTTCGACAATCGTATCAGTGCGGTTAATTGATTTTTGAAAAATTTAAAATTTTAATATTATAATCCGTTGGATTCTTTAACTGCTTTTAAAATAACTGATTTTTTTCTTAACTGACATCAAAATTCCAGACGTTATCCACGGCCTTATAGGAAATTATTCTATGTAAATTTTCTTCGTAACAAATGGGCAACTAGAATCAAAGCAGCAATCGAAATTTCTTAGGAAAGTATCAGTTGCCATATCTTTATCCTCCGTGCATATTACATCTTGCCAATCCAACAGACCAAGGCTTTCATTCAGGTGCTTTAATGTTATTTTATTGATTAATCGTACTTGACGTTCCTTACTTACCTACAGTATTTTATAAGTAAAAGCTAAATCTGAAACCAGCAGGAAATGATCCGATATATCACTTAAAACAGCAAAATCTGCTTTAATTGGTAAAGATATAAAACTATTATCAATGAGAGAAGCAGAACTAGGTGAAACTCTATCAGGCAAGTAGGAAGCAAATATGCAGAAAAGCAAGAAGACAATAAATCGACAGAAGATTCATTTGAAGCTGCAAGAAGGTCAATATTGAAGTCTCCGGTAAGGATAACATCTTTGTTTTGAAAATGAGGTTCATGCAAAAAATCATGGAGTTTAGAGAGGAAAGACTTGACAACAATTTTCTATATAAACCTTATATACCCCCAGGACATAATTTAAAACCCTTGCACTGAGGGCTCTGAGGGAGTTATCATCCTAAAAGACCTAATTTCCAGAACTTTCAACTATGTTGAACAAAACGGATATCTCAAAATTTTGATTGGATATGTTTTGAATGGTGGGCGTGAGAGGGGCGTAAGTTGCTCTCCAATCACTTTCAACTATTAAAAAAGACACTAGCCCTTTCAATTTCCAGTTAAATGAGCCCTTTTGAAGTTTCTACGACAACTTTTTCAATAAAAACCTTATATGCCCCCAGGGTATAACTTACAACCCTTGCCCTGAGGGCTCTGAGGGAGTTATCATCCTGAAAGACCTAATTTAAAAAACTGTCAACTACGTTAAACAAAATGGATATCTCAAAATTTTGATTGGATATGTTTTAAATGGTGCACGTGAGAGGGTTGTTAGTCGCTCTCCAATCACTTTCAACTATTAAAAAAGGCACTAGCCCTTTCAATTTCCAGTTGAATGAGCCCTTTTGAAGTTTCTACGACAACGTTTTCAATAAAAACCTTATATGCCCCCAGGGTATAACTTACAACCCTTGCCCTGAGGGCTGTGGGTGGGAGCGGTTGTCATCCTTAAAGACCTAATTTCCAACACTTTCAACTACGTTGAATAAAATGGCCATCTAAAGATTTTGATTGTATGTGTTTGAGGAAAAGGTGGCCGTGAAAGGGATGCTAGTTGCCCTCAAATCCCTTTTGACCATTATAAAGGGTATTGGCCCTTTGAATTTTCAAACGATTGAGCCGATTTTCAAGTTTCTACGACAACAATTTAAAAAAACCTCATATGCTCTCGGGGCATAACTGATAACCCTTGCCCTAAAGACTGTGGGAGAGTGTCCTGCTCAAAGGTAGAATTTCCTGAACTTTAAACTTCGTGGAACAAATGGCTATCTCGAAATTTTGATTGGATGTGTTTGGGGAAACGATGGGTGTGGAGGGGGTGTTAGTTGCCTTCCAATCACTTTCGACTATTAAAAAGAGCACTAGTCATTTCAATTTCCAATCGAATGAGCCCTTTTTGAAGTTTCTACGACAACACGTTCTATAAAAACCTTATATGCCCCCAGGGCATAACTTACACTCCTTGCTCTGAGGGCTGTGGGGGAGTGTCCTCCTCAAAAAACATGATTTCTATCTAGAAATCAACTACTGAACAAAATGGCTATCTCTAAATTTTGATTGGATGTGTTTCGGGAAATGGGGGGCGTGGAAGGGGTGTTAGTTTCCATCCAATCAATTTCGACTATTTAAAGGGCACTAGCTATTTCAATTTCCAATTGAATGAGCCCTTTTTGAAGTTTCTACGACAAAGTGTTCTATAAAAACCTTATATGCCCCCAGGGCATAACTTACAACCCTTGTCCTGAGGGCTGTTGGGGGTTTTCATCCTCAAAAACCTAATTTCCAGAACTTAAAACTACGTTGAATAAAATAGCTATCTCAAAATTTTGATTGGAGGTGTTTGGGGAAAAGGCGGGCGTGAGAGGGGGGTTAGTTGCCCTCTAATCGCTTTCGACTATTAAAAAGGGCACTAGCCCTTTGAATTTCCAATCGAATGGACCTTTTTTGAAGTTTCTTCGACAACGTCTTTTATAAAAAAAAACTTACAAGCTCCCAGGGCATAACTTACAACCCTTGCCCTGAAGGCTGTGGGGGAGGGTCCTCATCGAAAACATAATTTCTATCTGGAAATGAACTATGCTGAACAAAATGGCTATCTCAAAATTTTGATTGAATGTGTTTCGGGAAATATTGGGTGTGGAAGGGGTGTTAGTTGCCTTCCAACCACTTTCGACTACTAAAAAGGGCACACACCACTCCTATTTCCAATTGAATGAGCCCTTTTTGAAGTTTCTTCGACAACTTCTTCGATACGAAGTGCCCTGCTCTAGAGGGAAAAAATGACAAATAATACATTGTGCCAACATCGTTCTGATATGCCACTAGGGCTTAACTTAAAACCCTTGCCCTGAGGGTTTTGGGGAGTGTCCCCCTCAAAAATATATTTTCTATCTGGAAATCAACTACGCTGAACAAAATGGCTGTCTCAAAATTTTGATTGGATGTGTTCGGGGGAATGACGGGCGTGGGAGGGGGGGGGGCTAGTTGCCCTCCAATCTATTTTGACTATTAAAATGGGTACTAGCCACTCCAATTTCCAATCGAAAGAGCCCTTTTGGAAGTTTCTACGACAACTCCTTCGATACAAAGTGCCCTGTATGGAAAAAGCAAAAAAATAAACAATACGTTGTGCCAACATCGTTCTTAGGCAGCACGATTGTGCTGCCTGTGAAATTTTCAAGCCTTCCAATCACTTTCCACTATTAAAAAGGGCACTAGGCCTTTTGATATCCTATCAAATGAGCCCTTTTTGAGTGTCGACGCCAACACTCGGGGCATAAATTACAACCCTTACCCTAAGGGCTGTTAGGGTGGTCATCATCCTCTAACACCTAATTTCTAGAACTTTCAACTATATTAAACAAAACGGCTATCTCAAAATTTGATTGGAGGTTTTTGGGGTAAATGGTGGGCGTGAGTGTGTTAGTCGCTCTCCAATCCCTTTCAACTATTAAAAAAGACACTAGCCCTTTCAATTCGCATTCAAATGAGCCCTTTTGAAGTTTCTACGATACCACTTTCAATAAAATCCTTATACGCCCCCAGGGGATAACTAACAACCCTTGCCTCGAGGGCTGGGGGGGGGGTTGTCATCCTCCAAGACGTAATTTACAGAACTTTCTACTACGTTGAACAAAATGGCTATCTCTAAACTTTGACTGAATGTTTTTGGGGAAATGGTTCGCGCGAGAGGGGGCTAATTACTGTCCACTTACTTTCGACTATTAAAAAGGGCAATTTTCAATTTCCAATCAAATGAGCCCTTTTTGAAATTTCTACAATAACTTTCTATATAAACCTTATATACCCCAGGGCATATCTTACAACCCTTGCACTGAGGGCTCTGAGGGGACTATCATCCTAAGTGACCTAATTTCCCGAACTTTGAACTAGGTTGAACAGAATGGATATCTCAAAATTTTGATTGGATGTGTTTTGGAAAATGTAATAATTCAAACTCAAAACCACCAGAAATTACTATTAAAAAATAAATGAAACCCAAAACGAACAGAAATTAAATAAACAATCATAGAAAAAAACATATAACAGGTGCTAATATATATATGAATAAATAAATCTCAAAACAAGTAAAGATTAACTTCAATATGCAAATAAAGCTTAAAACGAACAAAAACATTTTGCTATTGAGGCATAAATAAAACCCGAAACCAACAGAAATTAAATAAACAATCATAGCAAACAAACCAACGATAGTTACTAATATAAATGAGTAAATAAATCTTAAAACAAGTGAAACTTCAATTGAATATGCAAATCCAGCTTGAAATGAGCAAAAATCTCTAAAAAGAAGAGTTTGGGTTTTGCCTCCTTCTTTCAGAGGCAACGCTATAGTGTTGCCTATGGTAAAGGCCATACGGCTCCACTGTTTTATTATTATTTGTTGTATTTTTTTTCCCAGAGGCACTTCATATGGAAGGGGTTGTCGTAGAAACTTCAAGGGGGCTCGTTCGATTGGAAATCAAGAGTTCTAGTTCCCTTTTTAATAGTTGAAAGTGATTGGCGGGCAACTGGCCCTCCCCCTCACGCCCATCATGCCCCCAAACACATCCAATCAAAATTTATTGATAACCATTTTGTTCAGCGTAGTTGATTTCCAGATATAAAATATATTTTTGAGGAGGACACTCCCCCACAACCCTCAGGGCACGAGTTTTAAGTTATACCCCGGGGGCATATAAGGTTTTTATAGAAGGCGTTGTCGTAGAAACTTTATAAAGGGCTGATTTGATAAGAAATTCAAAGGGCTAGTGCCCTTTTTAATAGTCACAAGTGATTGGAGGGCAACTAGCCCCCCCATTTCCATCATTCCCCCAGACACATCCAATCAAAATTTTAAGATAGCCATTCTGTTCAGCGTAGTTGATTTCCAGGTAGAAAATGTGTTTTTGATGAGGACACTCCGCCCAACCCTCAGGGCAAGGGTTTTAAGTTGTGCCCTGGGGGCAATAAGGTTTTTATATAAGGCCTTGTTGTAGAATCATAAAAAAGGCTCATTCGATTGAAAATTCAAAGGGCTAGTGCCCTTTTTAATAGTCGAAAGTGATTGGTGGGCAACTAGCATCCCCCCATGCCCATCATTTATTCAAATACATCTAATCAACATTTTGAGATAGCTATTTTGTTCAGCGTAATGGTTTTCCAGATAGAAAACATGATTTTGAGGAGGACACTCCCCCACAACCCTCAGGGCAAGGATTTTAGGTTATGCCCTGGGGGCATATACGATTTTTATATAAGGCGTTGTCGTACAAACTTCAAAAAAGCTCATTCGATTGGAAATTCAAAGGGCTAGTGCCCTTTTTGATCGTCGAAAGTGATTGGAGGGCAAATAGCCCCCTCCACGCCCATCATTCCCCCAAACACATCCAATCAAAATTTTGAGATAGGCATTTTGTTCAGCGTAGTTGATTTCAGGATAGAAAATATGTTTTCGAGGAGGACACTCCCTCACAACCCTCAAGGCAAGGGTTTTAAGTTATACCCTAGGAAAAACTTCAAAAAGGGCTCATTTGATTAGAAATTCAAAGGGCTAGTTCCCTTTTTAATAGTCGAAAGTTATTGGATGGCAACTATCCTCCCTCTCACGCCCTCCTTTTCCCCAAACGCATCCAATAAAAATTTTGAGATAGCCATTTTATTAAACGTAGTTTTAAGTTCTGGAAATTAGGTCTTTGAGGTTGACAACTCCCCCACAACCCTCAGGGCAAGGGTTGTAAGTTTTGCCCTGGGGGCATATAAGGTTTTGCATAGACGACGTTGTCATAGAAACTTCAGAAAAGGCTCATTCGATTGGAAATTTACATGTCTAGTTCCCTTTTTAATAGTCGAAAGTGATTCTAAGGCAACTAACCCCCCTCCCGCGCTTACCATTTACCCAAATATATACATCCGGAATGTTGATGTGGGCATGTGGTTCAGCATGGTCGATAATTCTGGAATTATATGCCTGAGTAAGAACCGCCCCCCACAGTCTTTAGGGCACAAATTATAAGTTATGCCCTCGGGGCATATATGTTTCTTATGGAAGGAATGCTCGAATAAACTTTAGAGAGGGCTCATTTGATTGGAAATTGAAAGTTCTAATTCACTTTTGAAGCGTCAAAAGATAATGGAGGGTAACCAGCTTTCCCCCCTCCCAAACTCTTTTTTCGCAAATGCATCCAATAAAAATTTTAAGATAGCTATTTTGTTGAAAATAGTTCAAAGATCATATAATAAAAATTCCGGTGTCGACACAACCCACCAGGGCCCGAGGGCTGAACTTGTAATTTATGCCTTGGGGGCATATATGGGTCTTATGGAAGGGATGCTCGTATTAACTTCAAAGAGGGATCATTTGATTGGAAATTGAAAGTTCTAGTTTATTTTTTAAGAGTCAAAAGAGATTGGAGAGAACCTAGACCCCCCTCCTTCCACGCCCTTTTTCGTCAAACCCATCCGATAAGAACTTTGAGAAAGCTTTTTTTTTAATAGTTCAAAAACCATATAACGAAAACTCAGGGAGATGGCTTTCCTTTTAATAGTTCAAAAACCATATAGCGAAAACTCAGGGGTCAACACAGCCCTTCAGGGCCTGAGGGCAGGTGTTGTAAGTTATGCCCTGGGGAAATATATGGTTCTTATTAAAGGGATGGTCGTAAGAAAATCAGAGATGGTTCATTTGATTGTAAACTGAAAGTTCTAGTTCAGTATTTTGAGTCAAAAGAGATTGGAGGGCAACTAGCCCCCTCACCCCACCCCTCATGCCCCATTTTCCCCATATGCATCCAATAAAGTTTTGAGATAGCCATTAAGTTAACAAATGCTCAAAAGTCAGATAACAAAAAATCAGGTGTCGTCAGAACCCCCCAGGGCCCCGGGGCAGGCGTTGTAAGTTATGCCCTGGGGTATATATGCTTCTTATGAAAGGGATGCTCGTAGAAACTTCAGAGAGAGCTCATTTGATTGGAAATTGAAAGTTCGAGGTCACTTTTAATAGACAAAAGAGATCCAAGGTCGGCTAACCCCCCCCCCCCCCCACGCCTTATTTTTCCAAACCCATCTGATGAAAATTTTGAGGTAAACATTTTGTTTATAATAGTTCAAAGGTCGGAAAAGAAAAACTCCGGTGTCAATTCATCTCCCCATGGCCCACGGGAAGGCATTCTAAGTTATGCCCTAAGGGTATGTATGGTTCTTACAAAAGGGATGCCCGCACTAAATTCGTAGAGGGCTCATTTCATTTGAAATTGAAAGTTCTAGTTCACTTTTTAAGAATCAAGACATTTAAGGGCAACTAGCCCCCCCGCACCCTTTTCCCCCAAACCCATCCGCAACAAATTTTGAGATATCCAGTTTTTTGGAAATTGTTCAAAAACTAGATAACAAAACTCCTCCCAGGGCCCGAGGAATAGGCATTGTACGTATTGTCCTGGGGTGCATATGGTTCTCATGAAAGGGATGCTTGTATAAACTTCAGAGAGGGCTCATTTGATTGGAAATTGAAAGTTCTAGTTCAATTTTTAGGAGTCAAAATATATCCGAGGGCAAAAAGCCCCCCCCCCCCACACACACTCTTTTTCCCCAAGCCTATTCGATAAAATTTTATAATAGCCATTTCATTAAAAATAGTTGAAAGTTCAGAAAAGAAAAATTCCTGTGTCGACACCCCCCCCCGGGCCTGGAGGCAGGCGTTATGAGTAATTCTCTAAGGGTATATGTACTTCTTATGGAAGGGATGCTCGTAGAAACTTCGGAGAGGGCTCATTTGATGGGAAATTGAAAGTTCTTGTTCACTTTATGTGATTCAAAAGAGATCAGAGGGCAACTAGACCCCGTCCCCCCTCCTCCACGCCCTAAAAGCATTAGAGAAAAATTTTGAGGTAGCCATTTTGTTAAAAAAAAAAATCCAAAGGTCAGATAACGAAAACTCCGGGGTCGACACATGTTGTACAAACATAATATTTGTAGTATAATTCGTTTTATAACTAAATAATCACTAGTTGTAATAATTATATATAATGATTAATCATAAGTTATACCCGGGGGACATATACAGCTGTTTTGGAAGGAATTCTCCTAAAAACTTCAGAGAGGGCTCATTTGATTGGAAATTGGAAGTTCAAAGGGCAACTAGCCCCTCCCTCACGCCCTTTTCCCCAAAATACTTCAGATAAAAATTTTGAGGTAGCCATTTCGTTAAAAAGAAATATCAAGGGAGGTTGACACGAACCGATTTTTTCACTTTGATATTGTTACTTTGATACCAGTTTTGATACTTTGATGAATGTTTGATTTTTTTTTATGTTTGATTTTGAAATAAGGAATTTTTAAAAACTTGAAATTTTTTGTAATCAAAAACGAACAAACATTAATTAAAAAAAACTTTCCGAAAAATAAGTTTTTCAAACAAAAGTAAAGGCCATTTTAAACTTGAGCTCAGCAGATACAAATACCTTTTGAAATTCAAACCCAAAACGACCAGAAATTACTATTAAAGAATAAATGAAACCCAAAAGGAACAGAAATTAAATAAACAATCATAGCAAAAACATACAACAAGTAATAATACAAATGAGTAAATAGATCTTAAAGCGAGTAATGTTTAGATTGAATATGAAAATCAAGCTTAAAAGGAAAAAAAAATTCCTATCGAATTATAAATGAAACTTAATGAAAAGGGGTACTCGTATAAACTTCAGAGAGGGCTCATTTGATTGAAAATAGAAAGTTCTAGTTCACTTTTAAAGAGTCGAAAGAGACCGAAGCTTAATTAGTCCCCACACGCCCTTTTTCCCCAAACCCATCCGATTAAAATTTTGAGATAGCAATTCTGTTAAAAATAGTTTAAACATCAGATAATAAAAACTCCGAGGTTGACACGAACCCATTTTTTCACTTTTATATTGTTACTTTGATATCAGTTTTGATACTTTGACTGAATATTTTATTTTTTTTAAGTTTTATTTTGAAATACGGGATTTTTAAAAGCTTGAATTTTTTTGCAATCAAAAACAAAGAGAAATTTATTAAAAAAAACTTTACTAAAAATAATTTTTTCGAAGAAAAGTAAAGGCTATTTTAAACTTAAGCTCAGCAGAAACAAATATTGGTGCCAATGACGCAGTAGGTTTTAGACTTTTACAGTGAGAGAAGGAGGTCATACCCAAACTCTAGTTTGTAGTGATTTTTGTTCGTTTCAAGCTTGATTTGCATATTCAATTTAAGTTTCACTCGTTTTAAGATTTATTTTCTTAATTTACATTAATATCTATTGTGTGTTTTTTTGCATTGATTGTTTATTTCATTTCTGTTCGTTTTAAGTTTCATTTATAATTCGATAGAAAAATCGTTTTCTTCTAAGCTTGGTTTTCATATTCAATCTAAGCATTACTCGCTTTAAGATCTATTTATTCATTTGCATTTGTATTATTACTTGTTGCATGTTTTTGCTATGATTGTTTATTTAATTTCTGTTCGTTTTGGGTTTCCTTTATTCTTTAATAGTAATTTCTGGTCGTATTGAGTTTGAATTTTAAAAGTTATCTGGAAATTAACTAAGCTGAACAGAATGGCTATCTCAAAATTTGGATTGGATGTGTTTGGGGGAATTATGAGTGGGAGGCTAGTTGTCCTCCAATCGCTTTCGACTATTAAAAAGAACACTAGCCCTTTGAATTTCAAATCGAATGAGCCTGTTTTGAAGTTTCTACGACAACACCTTGTATAAAAACCTTATATGCCCCAGGGCATAACTCAAAACCCTTGCCCTGAGGGTTGTGGGGGAGTGGCTTTCTCAAAAACATATCTTCTACCTGGAAATACACTACACTGAACAAGATGGATATCTCAAAATTTTGATTGGATGTGTTTGGGGAAATGATGGGCGTGGGGGAGGGCTAGTTGCCCTCCAATCACTTTCAACTATTAAAAAGGGCACTAGAACTCTCTATTTCCAATCGAATGAGCCCCCTTTGAAGTTTCTACGATGATCACTTCCATATGAAGAGCCTCTGGGAAAAAAATAATAAATAATAATAAAACATTGGAGCCGTATAGACCTTACTATAGTAGGAGGCTCTGAAAGTAGGAGGCAAAACCCAATCTCTTCTTTTTAGATATTTTTCTCATTTCAAGCTGGATTTGCATATTAAATTTAAGTTTCACTCGTTTTAAGACTTATTTACTCATTTATGATAGTAACTATTGTTTGTTTGTTTGCTATGATTGCTTATTTAATTTATGTTTGTTTTGGGTTTTATTTATGCGTCAATAGCAAAATGTTTTTGTTCGTTTTAAGCTTTATTTTAATATTGAAGTTAATCTTTACTCGTTTTGAGATTTATTTATTCATATATATATTAGCACCTGTTGTATGTTTTTTTTCTATGATTGTTTATTTAATTTCTGTTCGTTTTGGGTTTCATTTATTCTTGAGTAGTAATTTCTGGTTATTTTGAGTTTGAATTATTGTAGGTTTTTATTTCTTCTGATCTTAAGTTTCATATGGCCTTTACTTTGCTTTAGAAAACTGTTTTTTTGAAAAGTTTTTTTTAAATTAATTTCAAATAAACATCGAGTAAGGATTGCAGATACCCTTTATAAGATGCATCACAAGAAGAAAGACAGTGAAAAGACATATCATTGGTCTTTTATATGGGACCTCATGGGTCGGATGTTGGATTTATTGTGAGAGGATTCCTGAGTCTGCGGTGTTACAAATATCCCTAGACAATTTGTATAATCTGAAGCAAAGAAAGCAATTATAGTTCAAATCAAATATTAACGTCATCCTTGGATTAATTTGATTAGGCTAGTTTTCGCAGGAATTTAATCTAGTTCATGCGCTTAAAATTTTTACCTGTTGACCAAATTTTTAAAAAGTACGTTTTACTCAGAAAGACCGCGAAATGTGTTGCTTAGCACTGTATTCATATTTTAGACTTCAAAGGGAAGGAGATCCTCTCTGGCCTCTCCTTTGGTTAAAATATCGAAATTTCATTACTAATGTCAAATGTACACTGTACAAAAAAAAAAATTTATAACTAATATTTTCGGAAGTGGTTCTTCCGGAAGATCATCACACAAGAAGTGGTTTCGGAAGGTCTTCCTTTCCCCGGGAGAAAGCATTGCAATTACTTAATGTACGTCAACATTAGGTGACTTTTTGGAAAACTGGGGTGGTAATTGGGGCACAGGTAGCAGTCTACATCAGCTGTTTTAGCTGATATAAACTGCTACTTGTGTCCCAGTTTTTCTGGGTTAGTGACCTGACTTTAATCTCCAAAGGATTCTTTACAAGGAATACAATATTTCTCCAGCGTAATTCTTCTGCCTTAGACTTAAACAGTCTGAACTTTGGGTCCCATTTTCTAAAGGTCATCAAACTTGTTAATCCAGAATTCAATTAGTGAGAGAGTCTCTTCGTTAGACTTTCCCTGACAGTTTAAAAACTTCCTTATTTTCAAGGATAAACCCCATGGCTTCCTTAAAATGTATTGCTTGATCGATTCCCAGAAAACATAACATTCCATCTTCACTTTCTTTTTTTGGCGTTTTTTCCCCTCCCCTCTGGAACTAGAAACTGAAGCAGTAGTACCAGTCTACACAATCTAGATTAATACTTTTCCTCTCCTGTTTTCGATACGACGCCCTAACGTAGACGCGGCTTTACAATCATACTCGCATACTAGTTTTAACGTAGAAGATTATAGCCAAAACTCACTTGATAATGCCCAAGGCTGTAACGTGCTTAAACTTTCCTGGTAAACAACACTATGTTGTCTGCATTCTTCGCTAACATTTGCGTTTGTTGTTGGTATTAAGTTATCCAGCCAAGCTCTTGTCAAATGTTGAGAAACTGCAGCATATTTGAAAGCCAGCTCCTGATCTAGAGATTTATTCAAAAAGCTGAATATACAAGCGCACTGAAGTGAGAAATACAAAAGTAAGCTGATGCTCCTCGTTACTGAAGGTAGATATGATTCACTGTAATTTCATATTAGACAGAAGATTTATATATTATTTTCATTTTATCTAAGAACAAGATAATCTACGAATAAGATAAACAGAAAAGAACTAGGCCAAAAAATTAGTTGACTTGCTAATTCAGGGTGTACGTGTAATTGAACGATTGTGCAACTGAATTATCTACAACAAAACCCATACAACTGAACATCACACATGTGAACATAAGTGCAACTGAACACCATTTAACTGGACTCTCGTGTAAATCAAACCCCGTGCAACTCAACCCTGGCACAAATGAACCACATGTAACCGAAACCTTTTTCAACTGAACCCCAGTGCAACTCAACCCCATTAAATTGAGCCCTTATGTTACTAAAGCCTCGTGTAACTGAACCCCCATTTAATTGGACATCCTTGCAACTCAGCCCAACTTACCTGAGCTCTCGTTCTACTGAACCTCCGTGTAAATCAATCCCTGTTTAATTCAACCCCCGTTTAACTCAACCCGTGCTTGATTGAACCCAACCCGAGGCCTAAGAATAAGTTTGAACTAACACCAAATTAGAAGATTAAAATTGTCTTCTCGCTTCGTTAGCAGTTTCTAACTTATATTTCTCATTTGGGTAACCCACGAACTTTCCCAAACGGAAAGAAACCTTCATAAGTAGGTTTATTGTGAAAATCATGACCTGAAAAGGGGTTTTTTGGTTTTATTACAAACTAAGCCTTAAAGATTTTAAATTAGGTGCTCGGGTAAGCATCTGCCAAGGGGCAAGTGAGAACTTCAACTTTATACCAATTTCCCCAATCTCATTTAAGTTGGTTTTTGAAGTATCATAAAAGTATTTTGTTTTTCACATAAGAACAACCATGAAATAAAACCAGTTTTCATCGAATTGAAAAATGAAAAATAATTCCCAGAGCCTCATGCTCATTTGCAACGCGTTTACGATGCTCCAGTGACCCATCGGTGCTAGAAGAAAAAAGAAAGAAAAAGAAGCACTCCCAGGTATCAAAAGCTTGCTCGTAATTCTCAAGAATATGATTCGTAATAAATTTTATTATTGAAATTAAAATAAGAGGCGTCTCTCATTAACGAATTAGCTTTAAAATTGAAAAAAAGAAATTTCAGCTGGTAGTTTGATCAGAACATATTTTTCACCTTCAAAGGTTACTGGGAAGGAGAGTGTTCAAAAGAAGAATTTTAAACAGCAGTTTAAGGTTTTTCAATCATGGATATATTAGTGGTAGATCTTTAATGGTTTCAATCCTTTACTTTTAAGTCGTATTTTGGCGGCATAGGGTATTTTATAATGGTGTTGTTATGACCAAACTATAAGAAAGACGTGAATGTAAATACTAGTTTTCAAATGACCTTAAACAGGATAAGTCATTATGGAAAATGACTTATCCATATTTTCCAGCTCTTTCTAAAATTATTCGTTAATTTTTTTCCGCAGAAAAATTTTGTTATCAAAATGAATTGAAATAATAGGAATTAATGAATTCATTCCTTCATTCAGGAATGAATAAACTCATTCCTGAATCAGTATTAACGGCATCTTTTTCGTTGACCTAGGGTTTAGTTGCACAGGGGTTGTGTTGCAAAAGGGTTCAATTGAAGAGGGATTAGTTGCACGGGGCTTAAGCTGCACGGTGGTTCAGTGTTAAACAAGGGTGATTTGCACGAAGGTTCAGTTTCACGGTGTTCAATTGAACGAGAGTTCAATTGCTATGGAGTTCCGCTGCACGAGTGTTCAGTTGTAGGAGGGTTGAGTTGCACGGGGGTTCAGTTGCCATGGAATCATATGGAGATGGAGATAATCTGCAGGATCTGAGGTTACAAATTTGGCGGTTTAGTGTAAATCTGCGGGTTGAGACTGAAGAGTTTAAATCTTTGGTCCAATTAGAATATTGGTTAAACAGATGGGTTTTGTTCTAGTCGATTACATAATCTTACTTATTTATTAAAAATATAAGACGTAAATGTAAATACTAGTTTTCAAATGACCTTAAACAGGATAAGTCATTATGGAAAATGACTTATCCATATTTTCCAGCTCTTTCTAAAATTATTCGTTAATTTTTTTCCGCAGAAAAATTTTGTTATCAAAATGAATTGAAATAATAGGAATTAATGAATTCATTCAAAGCTTGATAATCAATTCAAATATAATACATTTTTCGTTTTTGGTTGAGATGATTTCTTTTTATTAGTTAACGGAGATAATGACATTTGAGAATGAAAATATCGAATTTGCTGATTCACAGAAACTACCCAGCTCTAGAAGTGGTCGTTCACACACAAATCTCAGTCCTTGAAAATCAAGCTTCAAAATATTTTATTGAAAATGAAAAAAGAGGTGGAATTTATAGGGAGGAGGGGGCTCGTAAGGGGTCTGATGAAAAATGCCACCAGAATTTTATAAAAACTATTGAAGGGCTGATAGATCTTTGGTGAAATTAGAATGGTAATGTTTCTCCACCATCAATTTGAAAGCTGTCTGATCAACCGTATAATTTTCCAAGATGTTGATTTCAAGAAAATGAGATTGATTAGACATTAAATTCCAGGACTGGAACATTTAAGACTTCTACGACAGTGGGGAAGGGAGTGGCATTTTGTATGAGAGAGATGAAAATAGCCAGGTCTTGTCTAGAAAATAAGATACGTAATATTCCGGTTTAGAATAAAAAAAAAATTCAAAATTCATGATTTTCTATCCTACCCTTTAGAAAATGATAAACTTCAAACCATGCATTACCAAGGTGTGTGTTTCAGAGAAAGTGGAGGACAATTCTGCAGTGTCTGCCGTCCCTCGTAAAAATCAAGAAATTAGGACTACAATGTGACCAACCCCATTTGGAAATCCAGCTCCCATACACTGATGATTTATTCATATCCTCGTCAAAGGTAAAAAAATAAATAAAAAGAGATAAAAGTAGATACGAAAGGAAACTACAATATAAGATTAGGACCGAGAAAACAGGCAATAGACTCCAGTTCGCATTTGATGATGATTTATTTTGTGTGACTGAAAAATTGAACAAAAGTAAAAGAGAAATGAAAAAAAGAGACAACTTGGAAATTCAGCCCGCTATAGTGGGCAGTATTACTTGAGGCTATAATTTTGTAGGAGAGCAGAGCTTAAGTGGAAGGAGGAGGTACTCATTTTCTTGCGGAGAAACAGAGATGACCGGGAGGTAAAATTGGAAGGACTATAACAGCTTCTGAAAAAGTTGAGCGGTATTGAAGATCAGTTTGGATTGAGAAAGCCTGGGAAGGAGTGTGGGATGTGTCCTACAAACTTTCAGAGGTGGTTAGATCTAATTGATTGGAAAGAGTCCTTTAGGGAGGAGTCCCTAGGGATTTCTAGAGATGATAGTCAGTTCCCCGAACCAACAACTGTTCCTGGGAGATATTCTTTCCCCCTATAGCCCCCCACCCCATTTTCACCCTGTGTTGGCCTTTTTAACAGTCGAAAGTGATTAGGTGGCTCCTAGCCTCCCTACCAGGCCAAACATTTCCCTAAACACATCCAATCAAAATTTTGAGATAGCCATTGTGTTCAACGTAGTTCAAAAGGTCCAGAAATTATGTATTTGAGGATGACAACCCCCCTACAGCCTTCAAGGGAAGGGTTATAAATTATGCCCTGGGGGCACATAAGGTTTATATAGAAAGGGTGATCGTATTAACTTTGGAGGGGCTTATTGGATTGTTAATCAGAAGTTTTAGCGCCCTTTTTGAGATTCAGAGTGATGGGAGGGTAGATACCCTCCCATCAGTGATGGGAGGGCCATCTCAAAAAATTTTGAGATGGCCATTTGTTGTCGTAGAAAACTTCGAAAAGGGCTAATTCAATTGGAAATTTAGAGGGCTAGTGCCCTTTTTAATAGTCGAAAGTGATTGGACGGAAACTAAACCCCCTTCAACGCCCACCATTTTCTCACACACATCCAATCAAAATTTTGAGATAGTCATATTGTTCAACGTAAATGAAAGGTCCAGAAATTATCTTTTTGAGAATGACACCCCCCCCCCCAGAACCCTCATGACAAGAGGTATAAGTTATGCCCTGGGAGAATATAAGTTATATATAGAAAGGTTGATCTTACAAACTTCGGAGGGGGCTCATTCGACTGGTAATTAGAAGTTCTAGTGCTCTTTTTAATATTCAGAGTGATCGGAGGGTTGATGTCCCCTCCACGCCTCGTATTTTCCCAAAATGCATCTGATAGAAATTTTGAGATGGCCATTTGTTGTCGAAGAAACTTTGAGAAGAGTTTATTCGATTGAAAATTGAAAGGGCTATTCCCCTTTTTAATAGTCGAAAGTAATTGGAGGACAACTAACCCCTCTTCCCACGCCCACCATTTCCCCAAACACATCCAATCAAAATTTTCAGATAGCCATTTTGTTCAAGCTAATTGAATGGTCCGGAAATTATGTCATTGAAGGTGACAGCCCCCCCCCTCAGTCCTCAGGGCAAGGGTTGTAAGTTATACCCTGGGGAATATAAGGTATATATAGAATGGGTGATCGTATAAACTTCAGAGGGCTCTCAGTGGATTGGTAATCAGAAGTTCTAGTTCTCTTTTTAATATTCAGAGCGATCGAAGGGTGTATATACCTCTTCACACCACGTATTGTCCCGAAATGCATCTATATCAATAGAAATTTTGAGATGGCCATTTGTTTTTGTAGAAACTTCAAAGAGACCTCATTTGATTGGACCTCATTATGTGGCAATTCTTGTCATTCTGCCTTTTTATTTTGGCAAGCATACCATGAGTCTTTCGAAGTTCTTCCTTAATAGCTTGAATAATGAAAGTTTGCGTATTCTTCATAAACGCTGCAAAAGGTAGTCCCAGAAAACTTAACGTATCCAAACATACAATTGAGAATGGCCTGACTAAAAGAGACTCGCCTACTTTAGAATTTGGATGAAATACCATAAATTCTGTTTTAGAAGCCTCCAAGGAAAGATCTATGTCTGAAAGACTATATTGGTCTACATTAACGGCAGATTGAATGAATAACGATCTTTAGCTAGCAAAACAATATCATCAGCATAAGATAGATGGCTAATATTAATGAACCGATCAATCAGGAAAGGGGAAATATTTCTGGTAGCTCTACGGATAGCGTTATCAAATAAAGCTACACTAATGACCAAACCTTGTTTGACCCATCTCTTTACTAGAATATGATCGGTAAGATGGATACCAGAACGCGCCTTAAGATGAGAATTTTGATACCAACGCCATAAGCAAGAGCAAATGAAAGGGTTGACGCCATTGCAAAGGAGAGCAAGGATAGCATGAGAAATAAGGACACACTGAAAAACAAAATTATCACTGAAAACAAATTGTGTTTGAAATATTTTTCACTTTTCTTACTTTCATAAACAAAACATTATTAAGACTTTAAGGAATAATATCAGTATATGTCAATTGAACTATGTCAATTGAACTATGTCATATATGTCATATTTGTCAATTAAAAACAGTATATGACAATTCAAAGTCATTGTTTTTTGTTTGTTTGTTTGTTTGTTTTTTGTTTTCAATAAAGCGCAAGTTGTGTTCTGGTCCTGGAAAGGTATGGGGGCTATCAGCCCTACTCATGTTAATTTTTGCTCGTTTTGAGTTTGATTCAGCTATCTATTGTAATTTATGTTCGCTTTGAGTTTCATTTATTTATTGATAGTGATTTGTGGTGGTTTTACACTCGGAAGATTATTTTGACTATTTTTACTCATTCTTGGCTTAATGGAGCTCTTTACTTTTCTTTAAAAACTTATTTTTTGCTAAAATAAATTTTAATTAATTTCGTGGAAAGAGTAGATACTGAGAAATGGAAAAATCCCATTTAGCCGAAATTTTGCTTCTTAGAAAATCAGACGGATGCAGAAACGATCCTGTTTTCATAACATAAGAACAAAGAACAAATAGTGATCAACCTATTGCACATACAAAAAGATAATCTAACAAAAAGTGTACTAAATCCCTGATTAAACTGTTTGCTTGTTCAATTCTAGTAAAGTAACCGACTTCCTATTAATTAGATAACATGTTTAAATATGTGATCGAATTCTAGTTTTTTTCATTGAATTCTTCTTGTTACTTTGATCTGTAGGCGTACTACGGATAATTCTATTAAACTTGTTTGCAGTAAAACAGATCAAGGGTTAAAGTCTAGAAGGTTGGAAGGTATATTGATAAATTAATGCAATACTAGCAACCGGTATGCGTGATTACTGGCGTCAGGGTGGTAGACATTATCACTGTGCGTCACGGTCATTTTAAAACAAAAGATAAGATATTTTTCAACCAAAAAAAAAAAAAAAAATCATTCAATAACAAAAATGACAAATCTCCGCAGAAGCTCCGTGGTCTGTAAAAGGGGGTATGATAAAAAAAAGGCAATTTTAGACAATATACTATTACAGCATTAAAGTATCAAATATTTAAAACCCACTATTTAGGATACTAACTCATAAAAAAGAAAGAAAAGAAAAAAGAGACAGAAACAGAGGGAGAGAGAGAGAAGGAGAGTTCACTTAAATGTGGCAAAATACTAAAACTCAAATCAGACGTTACAGGACCTCAATGACCTGGAAAAAAATAAAAATTTTAATAAATAGGACTTATATTCACATTCAACAGTCTACAATATAAAATAATCTTTAAAAAATCAACCACCTTTGGTTTGACGGCACCAACGTAATGAAAGCCCCATGCCATAACTGGAAGCGTATTTTATACTATTGACGATTTCACCAGCGGGCTAAAACCACACCAAATGCTAGAGGTGGTAGGAACTCATGTGCTTGTTGGATGACACGGGTAATAAATAACTCCACAGTATCGTTTTACTGGGCAAGTGTTCTTTTACGCTGTTATTGGGCTCACGTTGTGAGGCCGGTGTTAAAAACGGTACAATCTGAGTAATGTGCTATTACTACTTTCTACCGGAGCCCACCATCTTCGAATCCCGATCCGGACACTTTTCTTTACTTCGTAGCACAGGGAAATTAACATTGGATGTTGGTTGATGGTTATCTGGTTTAATATCTGTTGGTTATGCTGTTTGTTGGTTGATGGTTATGTTATTTGGTGGTTTTGTTGGTTATGTTTGATGTGTGTTGGTTATGTTTGATGTTCGTTGGATGTTAGTTATGTTGTTTGATAGTTTTGTTGGTTATATTTGATGTTTGTTAATATTTGTTGTTGGTTATGATTAATGTTGGTGGGATATGTTTTTTGATGGTTTTGTTGGTTATGTTTGATGGTTATGTTTGTTTGATGTTTGTTGGAAGTTGGTTTTTGTTATGTTGTTTGATGTTTTTTTAGGTTTGTTGATGGTTTTGTTGGTTATGTTTGATGGTTATGAGTGTTTTTATGCTTGTTGGTTATGAGTGTTGGTTATATTCGATGGTTATGGTTGAGGTTTGTTGTTGGTTTTGTTTGTTGGTTATGTTTGTTGGTTATGTTGTGTTGGATGTTTGTTGGTTATGTTTGTTGGATGGTTATGTTTTGGACATGAGTTTTGGATGTGATTATTGATGGTTATGAGCATTGGTTATGGATATGGTTATGTTTGTTGATGTTTGCTGGTTATTTTGGTTATGTTTGATGGTTATGTTTGTCGGTTATGTTTGATGGTTATGTTTGGTGTTTGTTTGTTTTGTTTTGTTGGTTTGATGTTTGATGGTTATGTTGTTTGATGGTTATGTTTGACGCTTATATTGTTGTTTTGGATATACATGAAAATAAATGCTGTTACTAGCCCCTCGCACCTGTATATTGCGGTCAGCTGTTTCTACCGGAGGCCTCTGACGTCACGGCAGCCATAGGGAAAAAGTATTGGATTTCTAGGACAGCCCTCCAACGTCACGCCAGCCGTGTAGGTTCATAGTATTTCTACCGGAGCCCTCTCACTTCACACCATACACACCTTTTCCGAGCACACCCCTGTTTCTAGCTGGCAAGATTCCGAGTGCATGTCCCATTTCTAGGTGAAATTGCCAGGTGTTTCAATAACCTGGAATGTGGTCGGGATAATGCACAAGTTAAATTAAGAGGGGGAGCTAGCAACCCCTCAAGCCGTCACACCTACGCAGTCACCAGTTCTATTAGAGGGAACACACCCCTCTGGACTCCATTGATGTCACAACACACCCCGTTTCAAACGGACATGTCTAATATGTATGACGTAATTTTATGTAGCTTTGCGACAGGAACCCATGGGGAAATCCCAACTTGTAACGTAACGACAGCTCACACCTTATGTAATGATTATGCAACACTGTCACGCAATATTTTTTTCGCCCGAAACCCCTAAAGCGTTTTTTTCTTTCCTTCTTTTTTTCTTACTTCTTGACCCCGCCGTGACTCGAAAGATCATTCCCTTCCAATGGGTTTGTGCCTTAACTGGGACGACTAAACTGCTATTCCCAGTATTTTGTATCTGGAACCATATTGTAAAATTAACCTATTGTATGACAGTTAAGATACCCCATATTTGGCAACACTAGAATGACGTATTACTCTCCTAATTCGACGTGCTCCAGGAGTCATTTGCTCTCAAGATATTAATAAAGGGAAATGCATGGCATACGATCACTAAACAATACATCCAAATAACACAGACATTGTAAATAAAAGGTTATATTATTTCAAACAAATTGACGAACAATATTAAAAACATAGAAAAAAAGACAGTTAAAGAAAAAGACAAAAAATAAAAGGTGAAAAGGCCATATCATAATATACGCAAAAAAACGGTGTATTATAGAAAATCGGGGATCCTGGCATGCACCCCAGGGGGGGGGGGTAGGGGGAAGTGATATTAGAGATGGATTTAAAGTGTTCTAAGAGCTTCTAAGGAAAAACCCTTTTTTCATTGAGATAAATTTATGGATACTTCACAATATCCTAACAATAAGTTACACCTCCCCCCCCCCCCCTATCATTCATTTTCAGAGGGCACCTTGATAATAGATGCAGTTTTTAGGCATTATTGTGGCACATAAAAGGATAAAATATAAACAATAATATGCGTAATTTAAGGAATGACGAGGGGAGAAGACTCCAGGGGAGGGGGAGCGTCTGTGAGGGAAGGGGACCTGTTTTTTCTGTTGCCAGCTCAGCACTGCCCTTTTCTTCCACTGTTTTATTTATAATTTTTTTGGTTGCGAAAAGTGATAATTTGCAAGTGTATATTTATTATTATACAGCCTCCATCCGCTAAGGTACCGGCCCTCTCGCTGGCCGCCTCCAAGGGGCTGTTCAGTCCACCGAGTGGTTTGTCGCAGTCCTTACGCAATCCAGGGCACATTTTTCAGCAAAAATATCAAAACCTGCAAAGAAGGGGAATTTCTTGTTCCCACCTATCCCGTGCACTGCAGGGGCGTTTGTCAGTGTCTACTAATTTCGGGGGGCAAAATCCGGACTTCAGCTAGGCGATAAAAGAGGTTAAAAAACGGGTCTTGCTCGAGATAACTTAAAAAGAAGTAATAATGGGCAAGTTATCATAGAATTTCTAGGATATGCCCGCCTCTTATATCAAATCATCCCTAGTTCTAGCGCTCAGAACACAAGATTCACCCCCCTGGCACCCCACCCAGTATTCCAGGCTTTCTATTATTTCTTCTATATTGGCATGATTCCTAGCCATTTTTTGCTACATTGTTTTTTTTGGAAGACCCCCTGGATTTCCTTGACCAGGTCTAATATGAATGACGTCAGTGTATCTCGCAAGCTAGACTAAAAGGACCCCATGAGGGTCCAGCATGGCACACACACACGGGTGCTGCGTAATAACAGCGGTGCACATCTTAAGCAATGATACCTAATCAAAGGGGTTGGAAAATCAACTTGCGAGAGGAGTAGATGCCCAAAACGTTAAAAAGTACACTTATAGTCCAGAGCAGAATGGCGCTGAGACACTATTTTCACACTAACACTAACCCTCATACCCGCCCGTCATCCATATGGTACCAGCCCTCACCTCCTAGGACATTTTCAATCTTCTCACTCCGAAAATAAACTTCTGGAATCACATTAAACAATATATTTTTGAAAACAGAGAAGTCGCCCCCCTTTCTTTGCTATTGTTTGATACTCTAAGCATTTCATCTCACAATGCCAGACCATTACTGCCCCTGCTACACACCACTGTCATCGCCCCCCCCCCAAAAAAAAACACTTTTCAAACATTTCTTGTTAAAAGTTTTACTTCAAGTCATTCATTCGGGTTTTGCAAGCAATTCACGCCACAGTACCACGCTGTAACTACTTTCTAGCACCCCTATACCATCATCCCCATCTTAACAAAACACTTTTCATACATTCCTTGTTAAAAGTTTTACCTCAAGTCATTCATTCGGGTTTTCACAAGCAATTCACGCCACAGAGTATTTAAAACACTTCTTGGCCTTTGCTCATGGAATTCGGGTTTAGCTCATGTCACTCGGGTTTAGCTTACGGAAACTGTAAACTGATAGCATTCTAAATTACCATATTTGATATTGTTAAGTAAAAACTTTCGAAATTGAGTGTTTAATCCGCTCGCTCATCTAAATCTCAATAGATGGGATCTGAGGATATTTTCATATCTTTTTCTTATATTTATATCACGTGCGTGGGAGTAGTCATTCCCTCAGTCATAGTTTTAGTTGTTAAGCAATTTTTTAACCCTTTTCTCTCATCGGAAATTTAAAAAAATTAACCAACTCTTTGCAACATGTTTCTTTAACCCCCCCCCTCAGCTATATCGCTAAGTAGATATTAGTAGTACTGTTTTTAAATGGCGGTGTTGCATTATATTCCTCTCTATAAAGTAGGTCAAATTCCCTATATTGAAAATCCTTCCTTGTATTAGTTCTGGTTGCTATGTGCAGTTGTTAGGGCCTCTTGGTTATTTTTAGTCTTCCATATTTGGAGCCCCGTCAGTAACATATTATCGTCATAGTCTATTTTTAGATCTAGTGTCGCGTGAATAGATGCTACTGAAGACAAACCATACTATTTTCTCTTTTCAAGACATTTTTTTAATGCTTTTTTGTTTCTTTTTTCTATGTTAATAAAAAAGGAACTAAAATTATTTTAAATGACTTTTCCCAATAAATTAGTTTCAAACAAAAATATAGAACTCTGTTAACCCAAAAATAAGTAGAGGTGAAATTAAACAATCTACCAAGCGTAAAACTACCACATATCACCATGAATGAATAAATAAAACCTAAAACATAACAGAAATTACAGTAAATGATAATCATAAAAGTCAACAAAGCATAAACTAACATGAGTAGGGCTGACAACCTTCGTTCCTTCTAAACAATTAATGAGAAAGAAAACTTAACAAAACAGAAGTTTTTCAAAGAAAATTAAAGGCTACATTAAATTTAAGACCATAAAAATAAATACCTACAATATTTCAAACTCAAAACCACCAGAAATTACTATTATAACTAAATAAGTCTTGAAACGAGTAAAGCTTAAACTGAATATGCAAATCAATCTTAAAACGAACAAAAATCTTGTGCTATTGAAGTATAAATGAAGCTTAAAAGGAATATAAATTAAATAAATAATAATAGCAAACAAACACACAATAGGTACTAATATAAATGAATAAATAAATCTTAAAACAAGTAAAACCAAAATTTAATATGTAAAATGAGGTAAAAATGAACAAAAATTCCTACAAAAAAGAGTTTGGGTATTGCCTCCTTTCCTAACTGTAAAAGTTTAAGGCCTACTGCGTCATTGGAGCCAAACTTAAAACGAATTGCATCACAAGTATTTTTGTTTTACTGAAAACGAATTACATTATAAATATTTTGTTTGCCAGTTATTACAGCATTGAATATGAAAATTACAGTGAAATAAATTCTTGGAATGATGATCATTCAACAATTAATAGTATTATACGATTATAGTATTTATTCATTTACATTTTTTTGCTATGATTGTTTATTTAATTTCTGTTCTTTTTGGGTTTCATTTATCCTTTAATAGTAATTTCTGGTCGTTTTGGTTTTGAATTATTGTATGTTTTTATTTCGTCTGACCTTAATAAGGCCTTTAATTTTATTTGAAAAACTTTTTTTTCGTAAAGATTTTTTGAATTATTTTTTGTTCGTTTTTGATTGCCAAAGCTTCAATTTTTTTATGATTCCCTTGTCCAACATAATTTTCTTTTATTATATTCATATATTTAAAGGGGTCAGATCGAGAAATTATTAGAATAAATTATTGTTACTAGGTTTTCTGTTTTTGGAGGAGGGGGGGGGGTTCAGTCACTGAAGGAGGGCCAAGGATCAGCTCCGATGATTTTTGGAATGAAATATCGTTAAAAAGTTTGTTTTTTTTTGAAAGGGGGTCAGATATTGTACTGAGGACCGGGGGTCAATTCCCATAATTTTTGGAGTACAATATCGCTATTTGTTTCGGGGAGGGGACCGGGCCATGGAGGAAGGGTCAAGAGTCGTCTCCCAGGATTTTGGGAATAAACTATTCGTTAATAAGTTGTTTTTTTTTGGGGGGGGGGGAGGTCGGGCAATGTAATGGAGGGCCCTTGAGGGAGGGCTAAAGGTCAGCTCCCATTATTTTGGAATATTTGGAAAACACTCCAGTAATTTTTGAAATACAGTATTCCAGAAGGATAAAAAAAAGGGCAAAGGAACTTTCGATGCCAAAACGAATGAGACCCCTCCAAAGTTAATGTGACCACTTTTCCGTAAAAACTTAATATGTTAAGGAAGGTAACTAGCTTGATTTATAGCCTTTTCTCCAACAGATGGAAGGGGAGGGTTTCAAACCCAGAACCATAGTTAAATGACATTTAGACAACTTTAAACAAAATGGTTCTCCCCAAATTTTGATCCGATACATTTTGGGGGAAGAGGGCGCGGGAGGGTATTTAGAACTTTTAATTTTCAATCAAATAAGCTTCCTCCGAAGTCCATACGACCACCGCTTCTATATAAATCTTATATGCTCCGTTATATAGGTCACAACCCTTGTCCTAGTGTTGGTTTACCAACCCTGAAGGTATTGTGATTTAACCTTTGGACTATTTTCAACGCAATAGCTTTTTAATTTTTGATCAGATACATTTGGGGAAAGTAAACGATGGAGAGTGGGTGGGGGATGGGTCTAGTTGCCCTCCGATCACTTTTGACTCACTTTCAATTTCTCAATTTTAGCGGAGGCTCAATCATTTGAGCCCCTTCCGAAGTTTATACGACTATCTCTTCCATAAAAACCTTGAGTGTCCCCTGTGCATAAACTACAAACCTTTCCCCGGGCTTTGGGGGCTGTGTTAACACCGAAGTTTTGTTATCTGTTTTTTGGACTATTTTGAACAAAATGTATTCCAAAAATTGTTGATCCGATACATTTGGGGAAAAGAGGACGTGTATGGGGGGGGCTATTATCCCTTCGATGACTTCTGAGTCTTAAAAAGTAACTAGAACTTTCAATTTTCAATCAAATAAGCTTCTTCCGAAATTTATGCGACCACCTTTTCCATGAAAACCTTATATGCTCCCGGAGCATAAATTACAACTTTACCTTAGGGCTCTGGGGCTGTATCGAACCTGAAGGCATTGTTATATAATGTTTGGACTATTTTCAAAACAATGGCTTTCTACTTTTTTCGATCAGATGCATTTGCAGAAAAGAGGACGTTTGCCCTTCGATCGCCTTTGGCTTTTAAAACGGGGAACTAGAACTTTCAATTTCCACTGGAGTGAGCCTCCTTTAAAGTTTATAAATCACTCCCTTTCAGAAAACCTTATATACTCCCTAGGACTAACTTACAACGCTTTTAGTCGGGCTTTGCGACGCTGTGTGAAGAGGCATTCACGCACTTTTTTGAAAAAACGGTTATCTCAAAGTTACCCTTCGGTTCCTTTTGAATCTTAAAAAAAGAATTAGAACTTTCAATTTCTCAGTCATTTGAACCCCTTCGAAGGGTATTTGACCACCTCTTCCATAAAAACCTTTTATACCCTGGGAGATAGCTTACAACCTTTCCCCGGGCTGTGAGAGGTTGTGTTGACCTCGTTTTTGTTATCTGATTTTTGGAATATTTTGAACAAAAATGTCTTCCTCCCAATTTAAGCAGATTCTTTGAGGAAAGTAGGGAGTGGGAGCATACCCTCCGATCACTTTTGACTCTTAAAAAGGGAACTATAACGTTTAATTTTCAATAAAATGAGCCCTTTCCCAAGTTTATGCGACTACCTCTTCCATAAAAACCTTGTGAACCCCCGGGGCATAAACTACAACCCTTGACCCCGTTTTTATTATCTTATTTTTGGAATATTTTGAATAGCATGTCTTCCTAAAATTTTGAGCGGATTCATTGGGGATAATAGCTATACGACCAACCAATCCATAAAAACCTTACATGCCCCCTCCCCTCTGGGGTTTAACTCATAACACTTGCCCCTGGGCTTTGGGGGGCTCTGTCAACACCGGAATTTTTTTATCCGATCTTTGGACTATTTTTAACAGACTTGCTGTCTCAAAATGTTGAGGAAAAATTGGCATTTGGAGAAAATGGGCTTGGGGGCTAATTGCCCTCTGATCAGTTTTGGCTCTTAAAAAGACCACTAGAACTTCCGATTTCCAAGCAAATGAACCCTCTCTGAAGTTTATACGCTGTCCCTTCCATAAAAATCTTATATTCCACCGGGGCATAACTTACAGCACTTATCCTTGGTCTCTGGGGGGTTGTGTTGACCCTGGAGTTTTGTTATCTGATCTTTGAACTACTTTTAACAAATTGACTATCTCAAAATTTATATCGGATGTTTTGTGGGAAAAGGAGCGTGGTAGGTATTTTCCCTCCAAAAACTTTTGACTTTTAAAAAGGCCACTAGAACTTCCAATTTCCTATCGAATAAGACCCCTCCGAAGTTTATAAGGCTATTCCTTCCGTAAAAACCTTAAATGCCTCTGGGGCGTAACTTACAAAACTTACTCCGGTCTTTGGGGGGTTGTTTCAACCCCAGAGTTTTTGTTATATGATCTTTGGCCTATTTTGGACTATCTAAAAAAATTCAATTAAATGGATTTCAGGAAAAGAGGGCGTGGGGGATGGGGTTAGTTGTTCTCTTATCACTTTCGACTCTAAAATAGGGAACTAAAATTTTTATTTCCCAGTTGAATGAGTCCCCTCCAAAGTCTATACGACCATCCCTTTCATAATAACCTTTTATGCCTCTGGGGCATCAATTACAACACTTGTCCTTGGGTTCTAGGGGGCTGTGTCGACCCCAGAGTTTTTGGTATATGCTCTTTGGTCTATTTTGAACAAAAGGGCTATATCAATAATTCGATGGGATACATTTGGGGTAAAGAGGGCATGGTGGACCTAGTTACCCCCTGATTACTTTTGACTCTTAAAAAGGGAAATATCACTTTCACTTTGAAATCAACTGAGCTCCTCTGAAGTTAATACGATCACCCCTTCCATAAAAACTTTATATTCCCCCAAGGCATAACGTACAATACCTGCCCCCGGAGTTTTTTTATCTTATGCTTGAATTATTTTCAACAAAATGGCTGGCTCAAACTTTTTTATGGAATGTATTTTGGGAAAAAAGGCGTGGGAAGGGGGGCTCAGTATCCTCCGGTCACTTTTATCTCTTAAAGAGTGAACTAGAATTTTCAAATTTCCAATCAAATTAGCTCCCTCTGAAGTTTACACGAGCACACCTTCCATAAGAACCATAATGCCCCTGGGGCATAACTTCCAACGGCTGCCCCGCGCTCTCGGAGAATGTAACTTCGTTCATACGCGTAACTTCGTAACTTCGAGCCATGAAGGGCCACGGGTCAGCTAACATAGGTTTAGAAATAATATAGCTTTAATGTTTCTTTTGGGGGGAGAGGGGTACGTCAGGCTACTGAGGACCAGGGGTCAGCTCCAATAAGTTTTGTAATAAAATTTTGTTAATATGTTTTTTTGGTGGGAGGGGGTTCAGGCCATAGAGACCCGGGGGTCAGCTCCCATACGATTTATAATTTAATATAATTAATAATTTGTTTTTTTGGATGGAGGGGGGGGGGATTAGGCCATGGAGAGTCAGGGGTTAGGTCCCCATAAGTTTCGAAATAATTTATCGTTAATATATTTTTGGGTGGGAGGGGGTCACACTATAGAGACCCAGGGGTCAAATCCCATACAATTTTGGAATTTAATATAGTTAATAAGTTGTTTTTGAGGGGGGAGGAGGAAGTCAGGCCATTTGGAATAAACTTTTAAGTTAAAACAAAGGTTTTACGTTTAGGAACAAACTATCATTCATAAGTTGTTTTTTTTGGAATGAGGGGGGGGGGAGGGGAGATCAGGACATGGAGAGCCAGGGGTCATCTCTTGTAAGTTTGGAATAAAATATCGTATTTTTAGTGTGGGAGAGTTTTCTAGCTAATATGATCTTTGAACTATTATAAAAAAAAACTTCCATAAAAAGCTTTTATTCCTTCGAGGCATAGCTTACAACAACTGACCCTGTACTTTGGGCTTATTAACGATAAATAATTGTTAATAAATTTTTTTAGAGCCAGACCATGGAGGGTCAGGAGTCAGCTCCTTTAAGTTTTGGAATAAAGTAGCATTAATAAGTTTCTTATGTGGAGAGGAGATCGGGCAATGGAGGGCCAGGGGTCAGGTTCCATAAGTCTTGAAAAAAATTGTTGATCAGTCTTTTGTTTGGGTAGCAGTAGAGCCACGGAATGCCAGGATTCAGCTTCTACAGTTTTTGAAATAATTTGTCGAATAAAATATCGTTAATAAGTTTTTTCTTTATATGGGGGATGGGGTCGCACCAAGAGGAGGGACCAGGGGTCAGCTCCCTTAAGTTTTGGAATAAAATATCGTTAGTAAGTATTTTTAGTGTGTGTGGGGGGGGGGTACGGCTTATTTGATATTTGAACTATTTTAAACTCCTTCTATAAAAACCTTATATTCCCCTTGGGCATAACTTACAACACATTCCCTAGGCTCTGGGGGGCTGTGTCGACCCAGGAGCTTTTATTATATGATTTTTGAACCATTTTTAATAAAATTGCTATCTTAAAATTTTCAAGGGCCGTGAGGGGGTCTAGATGCTTTATCATTTTTTACTCTTAAAAAGGGCAGTAGAACTTCTTATTTCCAATCGAATGAGACCCCTCCAAAGTTTATACGACCAACCCTTCCATATGAAGTGCCTCTGGTTAAAGAAAAAGATATATTAATAAAACATTGAAGCTTTGTGTCATAGAAACTTCAAAAAGGGATTGGAAATTGAAATGGCTAGAGCCCTAGTAGTAAGCTAGTATGCACTTTCACGAATACAAGAATATACAGTGCTATTTGACGAACACAAGAATATACAGTACAGTTTGACGTGCAAATTGCAAAAAGCGACCAAACCTTTTATATTATATACCTATAAAGTGATCAAACTCGTTTTGAAAGTATAATTGAGATTGTATAACGCAAGCAGACTGGTTTTTGAGACACTTTCATCATAACGTTTTTTTGTTTTTTTTAACCAAAAACTAGAAATTGTCAAATTGTGTACTTAGGAATCATTTTGTAGGAAAAGCTGTCTATCACCCATGCATTATCCACTGTTCCATTTCTTTGAAGTATGTGCTATCAGACTGGTTTCTGATTTTTTGGACAATTGCCTTTAGTCAAGACTAGTTTGTTAGGAATGTGTCGCTAGATAGCATTTGTGAATTGAATCGTATGAAGGTGGAGAAAAAAAGGGTATAGAATTGGCGAATTGGACTATACGAACGATATTAGTTGAATAATAGGGAAAAACAGAGCTAGATAGCATTTGCGAATTGGCTCGTATAAAGGTGGAGAAAAAAGGGTTAAACTGATTATTGGACAATTGCCTTTAGTCAAGACTAGTTTTTTAGGAATGTGTCGCTTCTAAAGCTAACACTAATGGCAAAAAAAGGGTATAGCATTTGCGAATTGGACTATACGAACGATACTAATTGAATAATAGGGGGGAAAACAGAGCTAGATAGTATTTACAAATTGGATCGTATGAAGGTGGAGAAAAAAGGGTTAAACTGATTATTGGATAATTGCCTTTAGTCAAGACTAGTTTGTTAGGAATGTGTCGCTGCTAAAGCTAACTCTAATTGCAAAAAAAGGGTATAGCATTTGCGAATTGGTGATTATTAGTTAAGGTAACCCCTCGGGGTTGTTAACTGATAGCTTATTTATCATAAATTTGGAACAATATCAATCTATGGAAATGGTTAACGATGATAAAATGGTCTTAGGACTTGAACTAGCTTTACTTCTTCGATTTGTTCTGTATAATAGACAAGTGGTGTTTGAACAGTGTTGTGAATTTAAAATAGAGTTTAACGTTATAGTATACCAAAAAGTTGATACTAAGAGAGATGTAGATGGCAAGAAAAGAATTTAATAATGAAATTCAGAACAAACCTTAGAAATCCTTGCAAATCAAGTAGTAAGGTGTATGTGAGTACGAACCATCAAGGATCATAAGCACCAATGACCCTAACCACCAGAGACCTCAACCCCCCAAAAGTCCCCTATCCCCAAACTCGAAGGGCGCCCCCTCACCCCCACTTTTTTGAATTTTTTCTTTTGAAGTTTTTTTTAACTTTTTTTTTATTATTTTTTTTAACATATATTTTTTTAATCTTTTTTTTACATGTCTTCGAATGTGAGGAAACATACTTACAACAACAAAAAATCACATTTAATATTTTCCAAACTCAAAATAAGAATGGTATAGACATGTTAGTCATGACCTTTACTATTAGAAAAAAACTGTTTGCAGTAGTACTTTTTTTATTGGACTAAAAAAATTTTTTGGACTTAAAAATTATTCAACTTTTTTTTACTTATCTTAAAATAACCTAAAATATGCTTACGGCTCTAACAATTGTACTATATGGTCAGAGACACGATGCGGCTTTCCCACTGGTACTTTATGGCGGGTTATCGACAATATCTAGTTTATTGCATGTATTAAATCAGTATTTTTTTTCGCAGTGGAACGATAAACACATAAGTCATATCTTTAAAAAGTGAAGATAGAGCATTTTAATAAAGTGTGTTCACATGACAATGTTATTGTAGCATTGAATGTCGACAAGGAGAAGTATTTAAACTATGAAACAAGTACCAGTGGTAGCACTATTGGAAATGTATGGATGTATTGTCATGCAAGTAAAGAATTAAATTTCTTTCGAGTACCGAAAAAATCAACTCTTATGTTGGTGGATATGCAAGATTGAGATCTCCAGAGATGATTACACTCAAAGAGAATGCCAACATAAAAATAATCGTTGATGATAGAGGACAACTCCTTGCTACTGTTGCAGGTAACACATTACCTACTGATACATCCTACCGTCAGCTTTCGGGTATTAGCATTCAACGGAAGATCAAAAAAAGAAAGGCCTACTCTTCTGCTAATATCATAAACCATATCTTGTCTACGTGCCGAAGCTGTTACCTGCGTAAAAATAATGCTATAATAGACAGTGAAATTGCCAGAAAAATAAAAAGGGCATTGGTAGAAAATGTAACCATGGAATATAAAGATGAATCGATGAAAAAAAAAAGTACCAGCAAACATACCAAATAATACCAATGAACCAAATAATACCAAAGACGAAAAGCATATTGAGCCTGTCGATGACACACCAGTAAAAATTGTGTATGACTCAAAATGGAATAATGATTATTCTACTGATTACAAACTAAGAGAAGGCAATAACTACAATATCAAGAGAGAACATGGTGAACTATTTTGTGGAACAGATTCAAAATGTCCAAAATTGATCATTGATATTAATAATGTATCATAATATATTTTGTATTAATATTCTACATAGCATTATTTCATTAAAAATATATTATGCATTGCATTGTTATGTGTTCGTTATTTTTATAGTAAGCTAGCATATCAGAGGTTTAGAATGTCTACTAAAATAACAAAGATGTAAGAAAAGAAATTTGCAGAAATCTATAGTCGCACACATGAGATAACATTGACAAAATCTAGGTATCAGAATGAATAAATTCATTATTAACATCAGTTTTTGGATATATCATTTTGAAAAAATTTTAAGTAAGTAAGTAACAAACTCTTTCTTGAATTCACCTCTTGGATACACAATACAGAAATTTAATTCAGGAAATTATGAAAAAAAAATGAACAAATTCTTTATTAACATTATTTATCGATTGAATTCGCTACTATCAACATCTTTTGTCAGGTACATCGAACAAAATTGACAAAACGTAAATTTCAGAGTGAATAAATACTTCATGAACATCCTTTATCAGATATGTTGGATAAAATTGACAAAATCTAAGTATCAGAGTGATTAAAATCTAAGTATCAGTGTGATTAAATTCCATATCAACATCCCTTTCTCGGATACATGGGATAAAATTCACTAAATCTAAGTATCAGTTTGAATAAATGCTTTATCAATATCATTTGTCGGGTATATCGGATAAAATTGAAAAAATCTAAGTATCAGATTGATTAAATTCTATATCAACATCCATTTATCGAATACATGGGATAAAATTGACAAAAGCTAAGCGTCAGAGTGAATAATTGTTTTTATTAACATCTTTTGTACAGCGAATATAGTTGACAAAATCTAAGTATCAGAGTGAATAAATGCTATATCAGCATTCTTTGTCGGATATGTTGGATAAAATTGACAAGATCTAAGTGTCGGAGTGAATAAATTTTTCTTATCAACATCTTTTGTCAGATACATCAAATATAATTGACAAAATCTAAGTATCAGAGTGAATAAATGTATTATCAACATTATTTGTCGGATATATCGGATAAAATAGACAAAATCTAAGTGTCAGATTGATTAAATTCTATATCAACATCCATTTCTCGAATACATGGGATAAAATTGACAAAAGCTAAGTGTCAGAGTGAATAATATTTTTTATCAACATCTTTTGTCAGATACAGCGAAAATACTTGACAAAATCTAATTATCAGAGTGAATAAATGCTATATCAGCATTCTTTGTCGGATATGTTGGATAAAATTGACAAGATCTAAGTGTCACAGTGAATAATTTTTTTTTTGTCAACACCTTTTGTCAGATACATCAAATATAATTGACAAAATCTAAGTATCAGAGTGAATAAATGCATTATCAACATTATTTGTCGGATATATCGGATAAAATTGACAAAATCTAAGTATCATATTGAATAAATTCTATATCAAAATCCATTTTTCGAATACATGTGATAAAGTTGATAAAAGTTAAGTTTTAGGGAGTATAATTTTTTTTTATCAACGTATTTTGTTCGTTGTAAAGATTATACTTGACAAAATCTGAATGTCATACTAACTAAATTGTTTACATGCATCATTTGTCAAATTCGCTGGATAAAATTCATAAAAGCTAAGTTTAAGAGTGAATAAATTTTTTTTATCATCATCTTTTGTCAAATACATCAAATATAATTGACAAAATCTAAGTATCAGAGTGATTAAATGCTTTATCAGCATCCTTTGTCGGATATCTCGGATACAATCTAAGTATCAGGGTGATTAAATTCTATATCAACACCCATTTCTCGGATACCTGTGATAAAATTGACAAAATCTAACTATCAGAGTGAATATTTTTTTTTATCAACATATTTTGTCAGATACAACGAATATAATTGACAAAATCGAAATATCAGATTGATTAAATTCTATACCAGCATCCTTTGTCGGATATGAAGGATAAAATTGACAAAAGCTAAGCGTCAGAGTGAATAAATTTTTTTATCAACATCTTTTGTCAAATACATCAAATATAATTGACAAAATATAAGTAACAGAGTGATTAAATGCTTTATCAGCATCCTTTGTCGGATATCTCAGATAAAATCTAAGTATCAGAGTAATTAAATTATATATCAACATATTATGTCAGATACAACGAATATAATTGACAAAATCTAAATATCAGAGTGAATAAATACTTTATCAACATCCTTTATCGGATATGTCAGATAAAATTGACAAAATCTAAGTATCAGATTGATTAAATTCTATATCAACATCCATTTCTCGAATACATGGGATAAAATTGACAAAAGCTAAATGTTGGAGTGAATAATTTTTTTTTATCAACATCCTTTGTCAGATACATCGAATAAAATTTGACAAAATCTAAATATCAGAGTGAATAAATGCTTTAACAAAATCCTTTATCGGATATGTCGGATAAAATTGACAAAATCTCTGTATCAGAGTGATTAAATTCTATATCAACATCCTTATCTCAGATACATAGGATAAAATTGACAAAATCTAAGTGTTAGAGTGAATAAATGCTTTATCAATATCTCTTAAATGCATTATCAACATCACATGTCAGAAACATCGGATAAAATTGACAAAATCTAAGTACCAGAAAGAATAAATTCGTTTTCAAAGTTTTTTATCGGATACATCAGATAACTGTCATAAAATCCAAGTTCTATTCATTTTGACTTCATGCTCAGAAACATGAAAACCATAGATTAGGTTAGATTGGCTTACGTGCGCGCACGTAAGATAACCTAATCTAACCTATGGTTTTGATATTTCCGAGCTGCTTTCCCAGTGGTACTTCATGGTAGGTTGTTGAGACTATCTAGTTTATTGCGCGTATTAAATCACTAATTTTTTCCTATTGGAGGGATAAACACCGACACCATATTAAAAAAAAAGAAGTGAAAATGAATTATTCGGAGAGAGTTTGTGAACATGATAAAGTCATTACTACTCTAAGTAAACCTAAATTAACTCAACTTTTTGAATATCTCTCTCACTATGACTCTCTGTCTGAGCGGGTTTGCTGCCATCTATAACCGGTCAAACCTAAATTCAACGTAAGGACGCATGAAGTCAAAATGAATAGAACTTGGATTTTATGACTTTTATCTGATGTATCCGATAAAAAACTTTGAAAACGAATTTATTCCTTCTGGTACTTAGATTTTGTCAATTTTATCCGATGTATCTGACATGTGATGTTGATAACGCATTTAAGGGATATTGATAAAGCATTTATTCCCTCTGATACTAATATTTTGTCAATTATATCTCATGTATCGGAGAAAGGATTGTTCATATATAACTTAATCAATCTGAATGTTAGATTTCGTCAGGCTTATCCAATTTACTTGAGAAAGGGATGTTGATATACAATTTAATCAGTCTGATACTTAGATTTTGTCAATTTAATCCGATATTGTCGACAAAATGATGTTGATAATGCATTTAAAAGATGTTGATAAAGCATTTATTCACTCTGATACTTAGATTTTGTCATTTTTATCCCATGTATCCGAGAAACGGATGTTGATATGGAATTTAATCACTCTGATACTTAGAATCTGTCAGTTTTATCTGACATATCCGACAAAGGATGTTGATAATGAATTTATTCACTCTGATACTTAAATTTGGCCAATTTTATCCCATGTATCCGAGAAAGGGATGTTGATATAGAATTTAATAACTCTAATACTTAGATTCTGTCAATTTTATCCGACATATCTGACAAAGGATGCTGATATAGAATTTAATCAATCTGATACGTAAATTTTGTCAATTTTATCCGATATAGCCGACAAATGATATTAATAATGCATTTCAAGGATGTTGATAAAGCATTTATTCAGTCTAATACCTAGATTTTGTCAATTTTATCCCATGTATCCGAGAATGGGATGTTGATATGGAATTTAATCACTCTGATACTTAGATTCTGTCAATTTTGTCTAACATATCCGACAAATGATGTTGATAATGATTTTATTCACTCTGGTATTTAGATTTTGTCAATTTTATCCCCTGTATCCGAGAAAGGGATGTTGATAAAACATTAATCCTATCTGATACATAGATTTTGTCAATTTTATCTGATATACCCGACAAAGGATGCTGATAATGAATTTATTAACTCTGGTACTTAGATATTGTCTATTTTTCTGATATAACCGAAAAATGATGTTTATTTTTAAATTATTCCCTCTGGTACTTAGATTTTGTCATTTTTATCCGACATATTCTACAAATGATGTTTATAAAAAATTTATTCAATCTGATACTTAGGTTTTGTCAATTTAATCCAATGCATCTGACAAAGGATGTTGATAAAAAAAATTTATTCCCTCCAACACATAGATGTTGTCAATTTTATCCGACATATCCGACAAAGGATGCTGATAAAGCATTTATTCACCCTGACACTTACATTTTGTCAATTTTATGCAACATATCCGACTGCGTCGTCAGATGAGCTGTCAAGATTCAGGACATCTCGTAACTTTTTTGCAGCTCCCTTTCCCTTATTCGGCTTCATTTTAGCTTTGCCAGATTTCACTTCACTCGTCCATGAATCATCAAGATCTTCATCTTCTCTGTCACTCGATTCAGCTAGTGATTTTCCGGAAGCCTTGTTAAGCTTTGTCCGCTTACACGACACAGTACCAACAGTGACAAACTGCCTTTTTTCAAAGGAAATTATGACAGAATCACAAACTGCCTCACGGATATTGTCATTTGATTGCCTATTAGGAATCTTTTCGATGCAATGCTTTCTGTCAAAGCCTTCTGTGAATCCATTTTGAAGGTTGACATTGTCATCTTTTGCCAGCTCATCCCAGAGGAGCTTCAATAGCTTCGGAAACACCTCCTTGCGGACGTAATTTTCGGCAGGATTTTGCATCTTGTATTCTTCGAGGATTATTCTCCAGATTCGTTTAGTTAGCCCAAAGAATGAAGACTATTATTTTCAATATTCTATTTTACAAGATTCCAATAAAAACTTATATGCCCCCTGGGCAAAACTTATAACCCTTGCCCTGAAGACTGTGGGGGGAGTGTCCTCCTCAAATGTATAATTTCCTGAACTTTAAACTGCATGGAAGCAAAATGGCTATCTAAAAAATTTGATTGGATATGTTCGGGGAAATAATGAGCTTGGAAGGGGTGTTAGTCACTCTCCAATCCCTTTCAACCATTAAAAAATTGCTCTAGCCCTTTAAATTTCCAATCAAATGAGCCTTTTTGAAGTTTCTACGACAAAACTTTTAATAAAAATCTTATTAGCCCTCAGGGCATAACTTAATACCCTTGCCCTGAGTGCTGGGCGGGTGTCATTCTCAAAGACATAATTTCCAGAACTTTCAACTACATTGAACAAAATGGCTATCTGAAAATTTTGATTAGATGTGATTGGAGGAATGGTGGGCGTGAGAGGGGGGTTAGTTACCCTCCAATCACTTTCGATCCCTCTCAATGGGCACTAGCCCTCTCAATTTCAAATTGAATGAGCCCCATTTTAAGTTTTAAGACAACTCTATCTATAAAAACTTATATGCCCCAAGGGCAGAACTTAAAACCTTTGCACTTGCGGGTTTGTCATCCTTAAATTCATAGTTTCCAAAACTTTTAACTAGGTTGAACAAAATGGCTATCTCTCAACTTTGATTGAATGTTTTTGGGGAAATGGTGGGCGTAATAGGGGCGTTAGTCACTCTCTAATCACGTTCAATTATTAAAAAAAGCACTAGCCCTTTCCATTTCCAATTGAATGAGCCCTTTTCAAGTTTCTACGCTTTCAATAAAAAATTTACACGCCCCCAGGGCATAACTTACAACCCTTGCCCTGAGGGCTCTGGGAGGACGGGTTGTCATCTTTAAAGACCTAATTTCCAAAACTTTCAACTCCGTTGAATAAAATGGCTATCTAAACTGCTGATTGGATGTGTTTGGAGAAGAGATGGGCGTGAGAGGGGGGTTAGTTACCTTCAAATCACTTTTGACTATTAAAAAGGGCACTGGACCTTTGAATTTCCGATCGGATGAGCCCTTTTTCAAGTTTCTACGACAAAGATTTTAATAAAAACCTTATATGCCCCCAGGGCATAACTTATAACCCTTGTCCTGAAGAAGTGTCCTGTGGGGGGAGTGTCCTGCTCAAAGGAATACTTTTCTGATCTTTGAACTGCATGGAACAAAATTGCTATCTCAAAATCTTTATTGGATGTGTTTGGAAAAATGGTAGGCGTGAGAGGGGCGTTAGTCGCTCTCCAATCACTTTTGACTATTAAAAAGGGCACTACCTTTTGAATTTCCAATCGACTGAGCCCGTTTTGAAGTTTCTACGACAACGCCTTCTATAAAAAGGTTATATGCCCCCATGGCATAACTTAAAACCCTTGCCCTGAGGGTTGTGGGGGAGTGTCCTCCTCAAAAATATAATTTCTATGTGGAAATCAACTACGCTGAAAAAAATGGCTATCTCATTGGAGATAGCCATCAATTTTATTGGATAAGTTTAGGGGAATGATGGGCGTCGGGGGGGAGGATAGTTGCCCTCCAATCACTTTCGACAATTAAAAGGGCATTAGCAACTTGAATTTCCAATCGAATGAACCTGTTTTGAAGTTTCTACGACAACGCCTTCTATAAAAACCTTATATGCCCCCAGGTCATAACTTAAAACCCCTGCCCTGAGGGCTCTGGGGGAGTTTCCTCCTCAAAAACATTTGTTCTATCTGGAAATCAACCTATCTGGAAATCAACTACGCTGAACAAAATGGCTATAAGATTTTGATTGGATGTGTTTGGGGGAATGATGGGCGAGGGGGGGGACTAGTTGCCCTCCAATCACTTTCGACTATTAAAAAGGGCACTAGCCCTTCGAATTTCCAACCGGATGAGCTTGTTTTGAAGTTTCTACGACAACACCTTCTATAAAAACAATATATGCCTCCAGAATATCTTAAAACCCTTGCCCTGAGGGTTGTGGGGGAGTGTCCTCCTCAAAAACATATTTTCTATCTGGAAATCCACTACGCTGAGCAAAATGGCTATCTCAAAATTTTGATTGAATGTGTTTGGGGGAAAGACGGGCGTGGTGGGGGGGGGGGGGGTAGTTGCACTCCAATCACTTTCGACTATTAAAAAGGCCACTAGAACTCTCAATTTCCAATTGAATGAGCCCCTTTTGAAGTTTCTACGACGACCCCTTCCATATGAAGTGCCCAACTCAAAAGGAAAAAATAATAAATAGTACGTTGTGCTAACATCGCTCTTATATGCCCTCAGGGCATAACTTAAAACCCTTGCCCCGGGGGTTGTGGGGGAATGTCCTCCTCAAAAACATATTTTCTATTTTGGAATCAACTACGCTGAACAAAATGGCATTCTAAAAATTTTGATTGGATGTGTTTGGGAGAATGATGGGCGTGGGGGGGTAGTTGCCCTCCAATCACTTTCGACTATTAAAAAGGGCACTAGCCACTCCAATTTTCTATGGAATGAGCCGTTTTCGAAGTTTCTACGACAACTCCTTCGATACGAAGTGCCCGGGTATGGAAAAAAAAACACATTGTTCCCATATCGTTCTTTACTTAGGCAGCGCTAGTGCGCTGCCTATGACAGAGGGGCTACTCTATGCTTCAAATATATTTTTGTTGGCCCTGTAACTAGTCCCTCAGATCTAGCCTGACAATTGAATAACTGAGGATTCATTCCACTATAAGACTTTATTTTTATCAGGCAAAATTAAAAGTGGCTGCCGAAATTACAAGCAAATTAAAACATTGCTTTACTTTTAAGCTCGGAGTATTCCCTGCCGTTTTATTTTTCTTATTACTTCTACTTCTGCTTTTTACATTTTTATTTTTTAAGCATTGCTATTAACTTTTTTTCAGTATGCAACTAATATTTAAAAAACTCTGGAAATTTGGGCAAAAAATGACATACAAAATTAAAATTATTTTCTTGGTTTTCAGTTCCGTCACCACCAAGAGCATTGGAATAATTTATTTTATTTTCAAAATATACCCCACAACATCGATACATACATTAAACGTGGAAGGCGTTTGCTTTTGGAGGAGAAGGAGAGAAAATTTATAAATCGGGAAATTATATACTCAGAACGCGAAGTAGCAAGAGCTGTTCAGCGTCATGATGAGCATCATAAACACACACCTCTATTGGTCTATAGAGACAGATTAGTGGACTTTGTTGAAGCCAAAAATTATGATTCGAAAAAAAGCTTGTTTCCTTCCTCTCTATCCCTCTCTCTCTCACCAGAGAGACACATTATCTCTGTGTTCTCTCCCTACCTCTCTCTCTATGTTACTCTTATTCTTTTAATTTTTACTTCAAAAGAGCATAACATTAGTAGCTTAAATTTGAATTTAACCTGGCAGAATGATTGATTACTTATCATAGAGCCGGACAAACAAGTTCAGGCGTCTAATTGGGTCTTAATTTTGGAGGGCCACATCATTTGGTGGATCTCACTTTTAAAGAAAGCACAAAAATATTGGTGAACTATTTGGAAAACATATAAAATTATAGAAAAAGCTAGGGAAATTTTGAATTTCTAGGCTGTGTATGGGCTTAAAGACTGCAATCCTGGACACAGATGAGGATTAATCTCGTATGGAGTAGTCGCTGAAATATGTCTTCTTGGGGTCTCTGTTATCTTTTTTGTTACCCCTTTTGAAATTTTCAGAATTGCCTTAAAATGTTTATTTTTTAATTTTTTTCTTTTTTTAACTTCATTAAAAAATCGAATGATGTATCCTAAAGTTTTCAAGGGGTCTCTGTTGCCTTTTTTGTAACCCCTTTTGAAAATTTTCAAATTGCCTTAAAATGTAAATTTATTAATTGTTTTTCTGTTTCTTTTTTTTGAACTTCGTGACATAACCGAATGTTGTGTCCTAAAATTTTCAATACAGCTTGGGCTACAATTCTTCTATTTTGAGAGAGTAAAATACACGTGACTGTCTTGTTTTGCAAGTGTTGAAAATAAGTAATAGTGCTTTTTGAGAGAAATAGAAACCTCAGCTTGAATCCATTGAAATTTTTAAAACATCCTCATGAAGGTATAATTTCCCAAAGAGATACAATTTTAGTCTTTGTTCTTTTTTCGTGGGTTTTCCTGCTGGATTAAATATTTTTTCCTTTTTCTTATCCTTGGCAATTTTTCGAAGTTTTGGAGGCACCCTTAGGAAGAGGTACCTACTGAGTCACCTTCTCAGTGGGGGCCCTCTCCAGATCACTCAGCGCGTCGCCAGGTGACGGATAGGGGAACTCCTACATAAGTGTAGGGTATCTCACAGACCACGGGGGGACCTAGTGCCTGGAGGTCCATTAATTGAAACTCAGGTACCCTTGCCTGGTGGTCAGAAATACCGGTAGAGGAGGAAGAAGGTCCCTGTGATGCAAACTGAGTAGGGCCCACCGTCATTTGGACACGTCCCTTTAGTTGCAAACCTTCTTTCAGCAATGGGTTAAATTGTATGGTGGTGCAGGATACCATCGTGGGAGGATCTTCTTCAGGAGGACAACTGCAAAATGGGGTTGATGATCCAGATTTGGACAGCAGCCTCTGCATGTCGGGTAGGCCTGTTGGGTTCCGGTCTAACAGTTTGGGACTGGCGTCCCTGCCCGTAGCCGAGCCGAAGAAACCGGATGGGCGTCGGCCTAGCAAGCTATCCCCGTAAAACGAAAACTGCTAACGAAACGTCAACGTTAAGCCTCGGACCTAAACCTTTAAATCTGATGACGACCCATACAAGTCCCCAGGCCAGATCTTTTAATGTGAATAAACTACTTAAGATCGGCCAATGAAATGTTAGAACCACTGTCAAAAACAGAGCAAATCCTTTGCGAATGCAAGAAGTTTAGACTTGACACAGTCGCCATATCGGAAGCAAGATGGAAAGGTTGCGGCAAGAAGAGAATCAGTGGCGACCGTGTGATATTTAAAGTCTTATACAGGGGAAAAACTGTAATTCACTCTGACGGAGGTGCAGCAATACTAGGTCCAAAAGCGACAAAGGCCCTCTGCTCATGGAAACCGGTAAATGAAAGAATACTGTATGCAGGATTTGTTTCTAAAAACGCAAACCTGTCGTTGATCATGTGCTACCCACCCACAAATGATGCTGATGACACTCTTAAACATCAGTTCTACGACAACCTCTATTTTATGATCAATTCAATACCCCTCCACGACGTCACCTGTATCACAGGTAATCTCAACGCAAAGGTTGGCAAAGACAGATCCTACTGTCCCGAAGTGATGGGTCACCACGGACTTGACCCCATAACCTATGGAGAACGATTTGCTGATCGGCGGTACGCTCTTTCAGCATAAAGATATCGAAAAATACACTTAGACGTCCTCGGATGGCACCGTCAAAAACCAAATCGACCATTTCCTGACCCGCCAAAGATGGCCAACAAGCCTACAAGACGTTGGAAGTTTCCAAAGCACCGACGTTGGTTCAGACCACGAAATAGCACTCACCAAACTGAAATTAAAGCTGAAGTCTAATAATCGGAGGGAGAAGACGGACATACTCAGAAGCTTTGACGTGGACAAACTAAGTGACAAAGGCGGCCAATATTCGTTTGGTATCAAAGTTTCCAATAAATTTAAAGCCCTATATCACCTATAAGAAGACGTCGAAGAAGCTTGGGAGACGATCCACAAAAGCTACACGGATGCAGCCGAAGAAACCCTCGGGTTTAGAAAGTCGGCTAAGAAACAGTGGATATCTACAAAGACCTGGGATCTCATAGAAAATCGAAGAAGCTGAAGTCAAGCTCCCTCTGGGGTAGTGTTCCCTCAGAGGTGACTAAGAGCTTGGCCTACAAGAAGCTGATAGAAATGTAAAGAAAAGTGTCAGATTCGACAGACGGCAATACATGAACGAAAAAGCCATGCAAACCGAAGAAGCAGCTAGAGGTGGAGGCACAAGAACCGTATATCGCCTTACCAAAGAAATAGTAGGCAAGTCGCGTATCCAAGAATGCCCGGTGAAAGATGAAAATGGAAGGATCCTGGCAGATGCGGAAGAACAAAAGGAACGTTGGGCGAATTATTCGAAGCCCTAGTTAATCCCCCCACACCAGCAGTCCTGTCAGATATACCAGACCAACGTCTCTTCAGTCTTTACATCAGTGATGAAAAGCCGACAGCCGACCAGATACTCTCATCAGCTAAAAAACTTAATAATGTGAAGACTCCTGGTAGAGACCGTATTTCAGATGAAATGATCAAGTTCAGACTGCGTCGAACCCTGAGCATCAGGCTATTCTTCTTCTCGGTCCTCTGGCAGACCATAAAGCTCCCCAAAGACTGGAGAACAGGAACCTTAGTCAAACTCTTCAAGAAAGGAGACACGAAAGAATGCGGCAACTATAGAGGAATAAATCTTCGCTTGATCCCTGCGAAGCTCTTAATGACGATAATATTAGGAAGAATCCAAACAGCACTTACGTGAAGAACAGTATGGATTTCGGACAAAGAATCTTGTGCCGACCTTATTTTTACTCTACGCACCGTGTTGGAGGAATCTAACGAATGGAGACAGCGTTTGCATATACTATTCGTGAACTTCGAAAAGGTGTTTGATTTAGTTGATCGCCAAACCCTGTGGAGAGTATTGCAGTTTTGCGGCATCCCCGAGAAGCTATTTCGTCTAATAGTTACCATGTACGAAGGGACATAATGCTGTGTTAAAACATCGGCCGGCAACACACGCTACTTCAAGGTGATGACTTGTGTCAAGCAAGACTGCGTCCTGTCACTTCTCCTCTTCGTATTAGTTGTAGACTACATCTTTAGACAGATAAATGGGCATGGAATCCGGATTGCAGGAAAACTTATTCAGGACGTCGACTTCATCGACGATGTTGGATTCATAGAAGCCGACAAGCCGAAGCTTAAGGAATTCCTGAACAAACTCGCAGAGAAAGCTGAACAATTCGGATTACATATCAACACTTCGGCTATGCCAATCAATAGTTCACCCATGGAAATCCAACAAAGAGGAGAGGACATCGAACAGGTGACAGATTTCAAGTACTTAGGGAGTACAGTCACTTCCATTGGCGACTCTGAAAAAGAATTACGTACCAGGATAGCCTTGGCCAGGGCATCATTTCAGACAATTCTCACAGTCTGGAAATCCACAATATACTCGCTGAAGTTGAAACTCAGGTTGTTCCAGAGCGTTGTACTGTCTGTCCCGAGTTACGCTATAAGATGCCTTAAGCTAACCGCCAAACAGGAGAATCCGCTCACCACCTTCAAGAATAACCGTCTTCACCGATTACTTACGATCAGTTGGAAAGACCGTATCAGCAATGACGAGATCCGCACCCACACAGGCCATCCATATATCGCAACTGTTGTACAAAAATGTAGATGGCGATACCTCGGACACATCCTCCACATGCCAGATGACAGACTTCAAAAAATGGTCTTCCACTGGCAACCAGAAGGCACCCGTCGCCGAGGAAGACCAAAGAACACTCTCCGCAGGAAATATAAAGGTGAGAGAAGAGCCCTCCAGACGAGTCTCAACCCAGAGTGGGAAGACATATGTGCAGCGGCTCACATGATGGAAGATTGGAGGCTACTCACCGACGCCTTGTGTGCCTTCAGAGGCACCGGAGAAACTAAGGTAAAAGGTTAGGAAAAGATATAAAAGGGCGCTTTTCAAAATCTTATGAATTATAATTTAAAGTATTAAACAGTTTTTAGTTATTTTGTAGTTAGATTGTAAACTTTAGTTTTCTCGGATACTCACAAACCCTGTAAAGATTTGGAGACACCACCTAATGGGTGCCAAATCCTCTTTTCCAGATGGTAAAGTTACACCCTCGGAGGTGCCCCAGATACCCCCGTGTTAAAGCTGCATGATCTCTCATGAAAAAATAAAAATTCCACGAAAATATTACCATGTGGGACCGTTGAAAGTAGAAAACTTTCCTTAACAACTTGTTTAGAATTTTCTAAATATTTCTTATAAGTCTAAAATACCAAAATTTGATGAAAAAGGAACTGAAGGAAAAGATTTTCTTGTAAACTGTTTATGGTGGAAAATTCAGAGGTTATATTCTATTTCACTATAAAAAGTTTGGCCTTTCAAATGATTACAGTTAGCTGTTTGTCCCCTCAAACTGTATTTCTTAGGATAATTGTAAATTTAGACTCGCTAAAAGAAAGCAACTCTATTTGTAAAGACAATTACTTAGCCCACCAAATAGTTACAGGTAGTTCAAATTGTGTGTCCTAGCCAAAAACGGCCAAAGATCGTGTTTCCAAGGGTGATTCCACTTTCAAACCCGTTGGAAAAATATGTCTTCTTCTGTAAAACAATTGGTTGGTCTTGATCAAATCGGTTGGCCCTTTTTTGCTCCCGGAGAGATAAAAGAAAATCTGGTTTACAATTTTTCTTTATTGTTTTCACATTTAAAAAAAATTTCCAACTGTTTATTTCTACTCATTTCTACTCATTATATCAGATATTTCTAGTGCTTTCAAATACCTAGAATTTAATCCCAAATTTTCAGTAGCAGAATATTCGTATTTAACCTGGATGCATAAATTATTAGTACTAATTTGATATAAAACGTTTATTTTTGTGATGGGGGAGGTGGATGCATAGCTGTGTTTGCTCACGTGGCTTGGTGTTGCAGAGAGTTTTACTATTATAAATATTAGTAGTAGTAGTATTCGGACTTAGTTATAATTTTACTTACGGTTTAGTAGTTGTATATTTGATTTTAGCTAAACGCATCCGATGAGCCTGCTAGTAGCTAGTTGCCGAAGAGCCTGTCTGACCACAAGTATAGAAAAGAAAAATTGTACCGTATACATTTTGTAAGGAGAAAACAAAACCTAAATTCTCTCACTTTACCAAACATCATAAGTTACACCTCCCCTCCAAAAAGTGATATTTTTTTGATAGTCCTGTCTTTTTCTCATAGCCAAAAAACAAAATAGGGTATTGTTACCAAGCTAGGAATAAAATATTTCATATTTTACTAAAACTGCTAGCTGCGTGTAATTTCTGTTATAAAATATATCGGTTCACAGTTGAGAAAAAACGCCTACTTTCATTTGAGCATCCAAAAACCAAGTGACTGACCTTATTTATACTCTCTTGGGAAACAAACCACTCTGTAGCATCATATCATGTATTGCAAATCTCAACAGTGCTCAAATTTGTATGAAGAATTAATTTATAGCTTATTACTATATAACCTGCATGTACATTTGATTTTAGTTAAACGCATCAGTCTATTGCTTTCAAGGTTTAGAACTGAATTCCAATTTCTATTAGACGAAAAAATTTATATTAGACTACAGGTAGGACGGGATTTATGAGCTCTCTGCCCTTCATTGACTATGCTTTTTCCTTTGGATTATTAAATTGTGTCTTTCTAGAAAAGGGGCTTCTTTTTTCTTCAATCTAATGTATTCCTATATTTAAGAACATTTATTGAACATATTTATGTTTAAGAACAGGTTCAATTATCATTTTTAATTTGGTCTTTTAGGATTTACTATAGATTCAGTATGATTATAGATCTAATATGATTTACTTATGATTTCCTATAGATGATTTACTATATGATTTACTTGTTTTTTGGGCTCAACCTTAGGTTTTCTGTAAATTGACAGACTTTTGAACCATTTTTCATTATACTAAATAGTCTGGGTTGGGTGATCATGCAAAACTTACTTTTTTATATTGTAATTACCATAATATACCTCTTGGAGAGTTTGTGAAAAGGAAATTCTTTTGGGACCAATATTAAGCAAATATAGAAAAAAGGAACAGTTCAACTACAGTTTTCTTTTAAATTTTTATAGTTGGTTTGAATGGTAAGATTGTAATATTAAATAAACTTAATCATGTAATAGCGTTAAAATCAATGTGTATACAACGACTTATCAGTAATATTTTTTGTCCTATCAATTACCTGTGGACAAAATTGGCTAAGCTTTGGAAAATATTTATTAAATCTTTAGTGGTTTTGCTGAGTAATCTTCAATTGGCATTGGTTTTCTTTTTTTTATTGACTTTCGTGCCTTATCAGTTTCACGTGTACTTGAATGTAAATATTCATACTGTTATCTCTTAGTGTTTTTATGTAGTGTTTCAGCAGCTTATCTGAGTCTACCATATTGTAGATGATTTATTCTGTATGCCCTGAAACTAACATTAGGAAACAAAACAATGCAAATAAGTCTTTGCCATGATTAATTTGAAACGAGTTTACCAAATAGTTTTCAGATGTAATTCGCTTTTTTTTCTTTTTTTTTTCTTGTGTGACTCAACTTGAGTTTCACCTCTTATAAGTTTACCACCCTTTTTCTCCTATACCATCACAATTTGTCATCAGAAGTTCTTAGTATGTTAAATACGAAACGAGTTTATCGAACAGTTATCAGATCGCATGGATTGTTTTTACTTTTTATTTCTTTTTGTGCGACTCAAATTGAGCTTCCACTCTTATCAGTTTACCATCATTTTTCCTATACTATCACAATTGTCATCAGAAGTTTTTAGTATGTTAAATATGAAACGAGTTTACGGAAGAGTTATCAAATGTCATGGATTGTGTTTTGTTTTTTTATTTTTGTACGACTCAACTTGAGTGTCCCCTCTTATAAGTTTACCTCCATTTTTTCCCTATACAATCACAATTTGTCATCACGAGTTCTTAGTATGCTAAATATGAAACGAGTTCACCGAAGAGTTATCAAATGTCATGGATTGTTTTTTGTTTTTTTCTTTTTGAGTGACTCAACTTGAGTGTCCCCTTCTGTAAGTTTACCACTATTTTTTCCCTATACTATCATAATTTGTCATCATAAGTTTTTAGTATCTTAAATATGAAACGAGTTTACCGAAGAGTTATCAAATGTCATGGATTGTTTTTTGTTTTTTTCTTTTCGCGCGACTCAACTTAAGTGTCCCCTTTTTTAAGTTTACTGCCATTTTTTCCCAATACTATCACAATTTGTCCTCAGAAGTTTTTAGTAACTTAAATATGAAACGAGTTTACCGAAGAGTTATCAAATATCATGGATTGTTTTTTGTTTTTTCTTTTTGCGCGACTCAACTTGGGTGTCCCCTTTTTTAGGTCTACCACCATTTTTTCCCAATACTATCATAATTTGTCCTCATAAGTTTTTAGTATCTCAAATATTAAGCGAGTTTACCGAACAGTTATCAAATGTCATGGATTGTTTTTTTTT
>NC_142794.1:86194007-86278759 GCF_049724085.1 Artemia sp. Qi Xiang Cuo
AGTAAACATTCAATAGTTGTCACCTAAAAAGGCAGACAGTCTTAACAGTACAAGAGTTAAGTCTTAACAGTGCTAAGGGCCTTTTCTTCTCTAGAGATTTCTTTTCTTCTCTAGAGTTTTCTCGTATTCTGCCCAGGGTTGCCGACTGGACATATTTATGTCCAAATGACATTCCTGTGTGCCGGGACACAATGACATAATAGGGCAAAAAAGGGACATATTTTTGAAATTTGGGACATAAAAGGGACATATTTTACAAATTCATGACATAAAGTAGAATATTTCCCCGCTGGATACATATTTGTGTGAAAAAAACACCAAATCAGTATTAAAACTACTTGTTTAGCACTAAATTTACTTAACTACTTATTTTCTACTAATTTCTTACAAACGTTATTATTTTTTACAACCGTTATTATTTTTTGGAGTTGCTTGCTCTTTCCTACAGACAACTATATGCAAATACTCTTGAAATTCTTTACAAGTTTGTATTCTTTCATCTATAAACGGTTTTATTTTTCCTTGCTTTTACGTTACAGTCAAGATAATAGACAAGCAGGCACCTTTTTAGTTAACAATCGCTTCTGGTTTCCAATAGTCAGGCAAAAACATCTATCTATTTATCAAGTATTACTAACTGAAAATGAAAAGTTAGGAAAAGAAAAAAATGGAATCAATTTTGGTATCAATAGATGCACCAAAAAATTGGCTTATTGTGCTGATTCCAAATATATAATATTTTTTTAGTATAGTTGTTACCTATTAGTGGGACTGAAAAAATTTGCCAAATTTTCGAAAAAGGTGAAAAACGTCCCATAAAAGTCAAAGAATTTGAATCGAAATCACGCCATCAGATTCAGTGTATCAGAGAGGTTTGTAGAGGTTCCAAGCTCCTATATTTAAGAATGAAATTTTATAGTGTTTGCTAGAAGAAGCATCACGGATTTGTCTTTATTTGTTGTTGTTGATTTTTCCAGGGGTGATCATATGGAACCAATGGTACTAGAATTTCGCAAGAGGGCTCGTTCAAACGAAAATTAAAAGATCTTAGTGTCATTTTTAAGTGACCGAAAAATTGGAGGACAACTAGCCCCCGCCTCACTCCCTTTTTTCGTGAAAGTCGTCTCATCAAAATTTTGAGATAGCCACTTTGTTCAGTATTATTGAAAGGTACAATAGATATGCCTTTGGAGATAACATGACCCCTCAGAACCACCAGAGGAAGGACCGCAATTTATGAAATTTGCCCATTTTTTACATATAGCATTTGCTATAGGGAAGTATACCGACATTTTCCAAGGGAGGAAGGAGATGGATTCTTCTAGGGAGGGATTTTCTATAGGGAGAATTTCTCATTGGGATGGAAGTTTCTGGGGGTGAACTTTCCAAGAGAAATTTTATATCGGGAGAATTTACCAGAATTTGTATACAGAACGTGTGTTATTTGTCTTTTTCTCGTTGTTGATCCCATTGTACATGTAGAGACACTCTGAGGGAACTCTGAGGGAGAAGTTTCAGCGGAGTTGAAATTCTCTTGGGATCTTTTTTTTAGGGAGGGGGGAGATTTTCCATGGGAGAATTATCACCAGGAGAAATTCTGTATGGACAATTTCTGGGGGATAAACTTTCCAGGGGGGGGGTATTTTCTAAGCAGGGATATTCCCCAATGACCTTTAAAAGGATCAGAAACTAAATTAACACAATTCTTTCTTCAAATAAAAGTATGATAAGGAGTATTTTTCAGGCGAAGCTGTAAGAAAAAAATTTTTTGGGAAGAATTTATAAAAGAGATGGGAGTATCCGAGGGTAGTGTTTTAGTGGAAAAGTGTTAAATGCGAGAACTCTTAATTAGAGGAATTTTTCGAGGGGTGATGTTCCACATAGGGAGCGGATTTCGTGTGATTTTCTAAAAAGTGATCAGATATAAAAACAAAAACTAGTTTATCTGCCGAAAATAAGGGGTGACATTAAAACTTAGAACGTAGAGAAATTATTCCGTATATGACGGGGGCTACTCCCTCCTCAATACCCCCTCTCTACGCTAATGTTTGACCTTTTGTCTAATTTTTTAAGAACGATTCTTGAAACACAAGGGCCGTGCCACCCTTGGAGTAAGCCCTCCCCCTCCGCCCGTCATGGAGAGTGATGAAGCCAACCCCCTCCACACACGCATTCTTTTCCATCGATGCATCCAACAGAAATTTTGAGATATCTTTTTTGTTAAAAGTAGTCCAAAGAACATATAACAATGCCCTCAGCGTTTACACAACCCATAAGAGCCCTGGGACAAGGGTTCTAAGTTATGCCCCAGGGGCATATAAGGTTTTATGGAATGGGTTGTCGTATAAACTTCAGATGGGGCTCATTTGATTGAAGTTTAGTGTCCTTTATAAGAGTCAAAAGTGATATGAGGGCACCCCCCCCCCACGCCTATCAGTTCCGAAAACCAGCATCCCATCAGAATTTGTAGACACCTATTTTGTTCAGCATTGTTAAAAGGTCCAGTAATTATGCCTTTGGGGATGTCATTCCCCCGATTGAAGGGCAACCCAGCTTACTTAGCGCTCCGCAACGTCGCTTGCTCCTGGAATGTACCTTGTGACATGCGCAAGAAATACTGTGATTGGCAAAAAGCAACCAAAAGAAGTTAAAATGGTGACCCTCATGCCGACCATACCTGTCAAGCGGAACTCTCGTTGGAAGATGAGCCTTAAGCTTCGACAATCAGTTTTTTACTGTTTACATGCTTTTATGACTTTTGTGCTTTCACGCTTGTTCATTTTTTATGGATGAACTAAATGAATCTTTTTCGTTTTCATTATATTCGATTTTAACTGACCACTTTGAAAGAGGTTTACAAGTCGTAAAAAAACTAGCTTCTGAGATTTCAATATGGACATAATTTGGCTGGCTGAAAAGGACACATTTTTGGATGCTCAGGGGACATATTCATTGACCAAAAAGTTGGCAACACTGATTCTGCCCTCTGTTGTCAAGCCAATGTTACAGCCAACAAGAAAGAAATGAAGGCACACAGTGCGGTCCAATTATCTTGAGGCCGGCAAGCCGAGAACAGAGTACTTAAAGAACAGCTTCATGCGACCTTGCACTTCGATTTGAAATGATCTTCCTGAGGAAGTTATCCCCAAAAATTTCTCTGTTGACTCTCTCAATTGAAGATTCAATAGTCATCTAAAAACCTCGATAAAAGACTAGCGGTAAACCAAATATTTAAGTATACTTGGTGTCGTGACTTTAGGAATAAAGAAAAACTTTCAGTTTTTCCTAATCCACGTTCAGCAAAGGTTGCCATTGGTCAGGGACTTTTTTCAGCAGGGGGGTCAAACCAGCTAAAAAGTAAATGATAAAGGGATATTTGGTCAGTGGTATTTGTATCTTGATATTAGCTCCCATGTGCTATGGCTTTTGAAAGAAAGTAATTTGAACTGCTCATTTAATTTGTGGAAAAAAGCGCTTAAAAATTGTAACTGCCATAGAAGATGAGTTTAATGCATTTTCTGACATTGAATTTGTAACGTTGCAACGAAATAACGAGAAAAATTCGAAAACTCACTTGGAAATTTCACGGAAATAATCAATTCTTTAATACAGTCCGCTGTTTAACAGTTAGCTATTTAGGCCTACTTGTTTTTTGTTTTATTTTTCATGTTTTATCACATTCATCGGAAAATCTCACTGCACGCGAATTAACGTTTTCCCCCAAAAATGCATGCAACAAATTTTCACAATCTGCAAAATTGTTACGGTTTTCCATAAAAAGCAGTATGTATGAATTCAGGATAAGATAGTCTTACAATGAACGTGCTTTCTTCAACTCCATATATATGTGCATAATTTCTTTCTTAAAAATTGGTCCCAAGTTTATTGAGATCGATGGAAATGTGTGGAATATCTGCCCTTACTAGAGAAATACTTTAGGGGCGTCTTGAACAGCGTCAATGACAATTACAGTTACAATGACAATGACAAAAACCAATACAGCGGATATCTTTGTAGTATGGATGAGTCTGTTACATTAAGTATCTTTCTAAAAGATATCCTTAATCTCAGCCAACCTCTTCCGGTGTCTTAAAGGTGTACTGAAATACTATGTTAAAAAAACGGAAATTCGTTAAAACTATGCTAAAAAGAGTACATTTTGAACTTTGGTCATTGAAAGTTCTGTAAAAGTACCAGACCCCTTCTCTAGACCTTCTCTGACCCATCCCTACGTAGAGTTTTATTGCCCTGTATCGCACTTCAGTCCGACATTCCGAGGGTCTGACTCGTTGGATAGGATTCACTTTTGAGCTCTGGTCGTTGTATTTAGGAAGCCTTTAATTCTTTGTCTGGGATTTTCTGAGGAATTTAAGCTGAATACCATACCCAACTATTATTTGAATCTCTGCAGAATCTTTACGTTGTCCCTTTTGAACCTATTCACTTTTTTTCAGGAGCATCATTTTATTTACATATAAATTTCCAAAAATAAGTTTCAAGGAACGTTTGGGTTCGTTAGGCCAACTCCAACTTCCAACTCATATTTCTATATAAATAAACAAAAACAATATCCCCCTTAGAATAAGCCCTAGAGTAGCTCAACTAGCAGTAACTATTCTGAAACTGCAATTGATCATCATTTAACGTGGAAAATATGCACAAAGTTTGTTCCCGCTGTTGTAAAACGCTTGAATTCTAAACCGGTGGTTTAATCATTTTAGGTATTTTTTTAACTTGCGTGATTTCAGTATTAAATTGACTTTACAAATTGTTTTTTCTTTGTCCTTTTGTTCCGTATATATTTTAGTATAATGTTGAAAAAAAGCTTTGGTGTCTTGCTGGTTTTCATCCTATGTATAAAAAGAATTAGAATATTGTTTATTTTGATTTTAAACTGTGGTTTGAATGTGCGTTGTTGAAAAGTGTATCCTGGGGAAATGTTCAATAGAGATAAGAAAATCTGCTCTAGACTGCTAGACCCCCAAAAATTAGGACTATAACTACTAACCTATTGCAGATCATGCTGCCTTATGCCAACTGTGCAACGTACGCTTTTTAATATCAATCTGTGCAAGCTTCACTTTTTTCTTCCTCAAAATGAGCTCAAATCTCCTTTAAAGTTATCTTTATAACCCCTTCCTGTGTCACTCAGGGATGATTTGATTTTCGCTTGGCCATAGATAAATGACCAAAAAGCATATTTTTTACAATCTAATTTTTGCAAGATTTTCAATCTATTTTTTGTAATCGAAAGCCACCTTTTCATCCTCAAAAGGTGGCTAAGCCATGTTAAAGTTTCCTTAATTATAAAGCTGGATTGAACCATGTTTTTTCGTACAGCTTAACTAAAAATTCAACTTTTTCTATGCCTCTTGGTTGGGGTTTTTTCCAATGTATGTCACTTGAAAATATATCTCTTTCATTTTCATTTTCTCTTTCTCCTAGGTGCAAGAATCCTGGTAACCCTACTCTATGGATTGAAGCAGATGGGAAAGAAAAGAGGTGTTGCATCCTTGTGTGTTGGAGGAGGAATGGGAATTGCAATTTGTGTTGAGCGTCCATAGTTACTAGTATTATTTTAGGGTTAATTGAATTAGGGAACATTTCCAGTGATCATGTTAATATTTTTCTGATTTTTGACCAGGCTACAAAAGTACCTGTATGTTTGAACAGGTTTTTAACAGCCGTTATTTTGTTATCGTTTATCTCGAATAGAGCCTTGTTATCAATATCTTGTTTTAAGTGCTTTACGCCAGTCGCATCCATCTTTTTTCGTACCACATTTTTTGTGTGTGTAGAAAATATAGTTTTCGTTTTTATCTCTTTTTTCATACTCAGGGCGATGAACGCAGTCCATGTGTCTAATTAGCATAGAGCATTAATATCGCTATTTTGGGCCTAAAATAACTATAAAAATATGGGTCTGGAGCAATAGAATTTAAAAAAAAAAAAAAAATAGACCAAAAGTACCAACTTCCTACCAGAAGGCGGGTGAAAACTATTGTTATTTTGGTAAATAACGATTGTTTTTCACAATTTTTTCTTCAAAATCTTTATATTTTGCATAGGTTTTGGATGGAATGAAAGTAGTTTTTACCATATATTTTCTACCATATAGTTTTACCATAGTTTTGAAGTTTATATTTACCATATGTATACCATATATTGACTATAGGTTTGGTTATTTGTATCTTATGAAACCGCAGAAGTAAGCATATACACATGTAAGTAAAAGATAGAAAATGTAGAAAAAAATTCTTTATTGAATAATCTGAATTCCTCCAGAGGTTTTATTTATTGTTGTGGAACCAAGTTCACTTAAAATCAGGATCGTACCCAGAGCGGGGTGGGGTCATTGGGGTTGAACCCCCCCATTGAGTTGGTAACTGGCCTTGCTGTTACAACACGAAAAGCATATATGTGTGAAAACAGCAGGCATAGTACTGCTCTGCTTACAATCAATGCAGTCAGTATTTCACTGCCTTAACACGGAAAGAGGTGTAGCGCTAATGTTTGTCTTTTCTCTTACCACCGTCCCCCCCCCCGCCCACCAGCACTACCCTAGCGCTAGTGTCACTTTCCTGCACTATTGCCATATTGGCTTGTTTCCCGCCAAACTGGCGTATTTTGATGGTGACTCGCGTATCTTGATGGAGTCATCCCGCCAGGCGTAAATCTTGGCGTATTTTAATTGATCTGACATATTTTTGGCGTGAAACACCATATCAGAAAGAAATTATTTTCCTCATTTGGATGCAATTACTTTTTGTCTTGTAACGTAGCTGTAACCTTCGTATTCAATCCAACAGTAAATTCTTTCCTTTCATAATAATTTTATCACTATCAATTCCGAAAACCAGACAAAGGAACAGTGGCGCCATTTCAGAAAACCTCAGGGGGGGGGGAGATCAATTTTAGGCCCCCGTCCAGATTCAAAACGTAACTACTCTGTTTGGTAGACTAGTCTTCAAATTAATCTTCGAATACACATTAAAGCAACGTAATTTATTTAGATTTTGCAACCTGGTTAGGGACCGAATAATAGTTACAAGATGGAACATTCACCCCACAAATTAAAAACTGAAAGTTACTTGCAGTTACTTAAGCAATGAATATCTCCTTGGCTTCATTTCGGCGAAGTCGTTCACAAGCTTTTCAAAATTGAGCTCCTTCACTGCAACCTTTTCAGAGAACATAAGGAGTAAATGCGAAAGTTGCTCGTTGTCCATTGTTGTCCGAAGGTAATCCATCACAAATGGCAACAAAGAGAAAAATCGTTCATTTGAGTATGTTGTGAGCAGGAGTGTAAGGACTACCCTCACGACCTCAAGCACCTCGGAATAAGCTTCTTTCAATCCTCCTAGGCTTTCGAAAAGACCTAAAGCGTTTGCCGGTTTCTGTAGAAGCTGCGACACATATACAGGAGCTATCAAAACTGGTCTCTTCAGCTCTATAACATCGAAGCCAGCCTTATCGAAGTATGTCGCGATCTCGCGAAGTAAATCTGTGTTCATGAAGTCTTCGGATTTGGGATTAAAGGATCGTGTAGCTTTTAGTACTGGCAGCTGGATAGAAAAGCGCTCTTCAATCTCATTTATCACTCTGTCCAAAACTTTTTAGAACTCTCTTCGCATTTTTCTTCTGTTCTTGTGCCCTCAGATTCAGTGCTGGGCTTTCCAAGCGTTGATGTCGTCAAATAGTCCCTGAGTCTTCCGGATATCTTCTGAACTCGTTTTGATTCTGCTGGTATGGTTGAATCAAGAGCGCTCGTTTTCGACAGATCAGCTCCGACATTAATAACCATCTTTTTAGACTTGTTATATAGGGTTCGGAAACACATGACATCCATCACGCACTGTATTCAGTTGGTTTTTTGTTGTGGTGATTAAAGTGCAGGTTTTTCAAAGGATCAGATCTGGGGCCTGCAGTTGTTCAGAAAGTGGGTTGATTACTGCAAGAACTTCTTAAATGACATCCTAACTGTACTAAGGTAAACGACTCTAGTTGATTCTTAAGACCTGTAGCTTCTGCCGCATCCTCCCTGTCAGAAGATTCTTGAACAACTGACAGAACTGCGAGTATGTAGTCATATCTTACCTGAATTTTAGCCACTGATCTATACCAGTAAGACCAACGTGTCACAACTATCCTTTTAAGTGTTAGCACGGACACGTTGGCAGTTTTCTGGGCCTCGACAAACAACTGGTATCGAATGTTGCTGTTGGATACAAAACCATTAACTGTTTGCAAAAATGAAAATACTGACGAAATTCTTTGTATTATCTGCATACAATCCCCAATAACAAAGGTTAAGTCTATGGGAATGACAGGGAGTGTACACCGCTTGCGGTGCTTTTCCCCGGAGACGGGCATGTACTCTTGGAAAACGTCTCCTCATTACATTCGCCCCGTCATAGCCCTGTCCGACATATTTTGACCAGTCAAGGCCGATACCCTTTATTTCGTTGTAATTAAGTCGGCCAAACTCTCAGCGTCAACGTTGCGAATGTGGTAGCAACTTATGGCTCTTTCTTTGATTTTCATATCATGAACATAGCGCACTTAGATCGCAAGTTGCTCCTTTTTTGAGAGGTCTTTTGTTTCGTCAGCAAGGATAGCAAAATACTTTGCATCTCTGACGTCTTTCACGTTAGAACTTTTAATTTTATTTCCTAGGATCTCAATATATTCGTTTTGGTACTCGTCTGACAAGTAATGGCCATAGGCCTTGCGAGACTTGTCCATCAGGTCCGGGTTGATTTCCGTTAAAAGACCTACCGTCAACGAAATCCCCTCGATTGGCTCTATTTATATATTTTTTGTATCTCTATTTATATATTTTTTAATCTCAATTGTCTCTCTAAAAGATTGCGGTAAGCCATTTACAGTAGATATTAAAGTTGCCTCTTCAAAAAAACAAAAAAAACAAAATGATCAGGATTTTTAAAAATGTTGAGGCCCAAAGCAGAATCAAATTTGTCACTTTTATTTTCACATCCCAGGGATTTATCTATTGGTTTTTTGTTCATGCAAACGCTCCTCTAGCTGTTGACGGGTCATACCAATGTAAAACTTCCCGCATGAACACGGGATTCTGTAGACACCACTACCTAATATTAAATAATAAAAAAACAAGTTTTTTAAACTGAAAGTAAGGAGCGACATTAAAACTTAAAACGAACAGAAATTATTCCGTATATGAAAGGGGCTGTCCCCTCCTCAACGCCTCGCTCTTTACGCTAAAGTTTTTTATTGTTTTAAAAAATAAAGTTGTGAGACAGAGTCAAACTTTAGCGTAAAGAGCGAGGCGTTGAGGAGGGGACAGCCCTTTCATATACGGAATAATTTCTGTTCGTTTTAAGTTTTAATGTCGCTCCTTACTTTCAGTTTAAAAAACTTGTTTTTTTTTATTTAATTTCTGATCGTTTTTGTTAATGCAGCTTTTATTTTGGCTAACCGTCATTGAATAAGTAAACAAAATTTGCATAAAAATTTTACTTTTCTTTTGAAAAGTAAATTTGTCTTTACAAATTACCTTGCGTAACTAACTTCTATGTTCGTATATTTTTCTTTTGGCAAAAAATACAAAGTTGCAGATTTTTTTAGATATGAGCTTAAATCCTCTGTACTATGGTTTTCCGAGATGCTGAATCTGTCTGCGTGATTTTCATTAAAATTCTTTCACTTGTAGGGGATATTTCACACATCTTTAAAAGATCGTGTAAAATCTCCGAGGCATGTATCCTGTGAGGAGCAATGCTAAACTTATTAAAATTTATATGTTTAGTTTCGGCACTATAAATACATTCTTTTGACACATTTATTGACATCAAAATTCCGTTTTTAAAAGTTTCGATTACTATTGAGCCGTATCGCTTGTTTTTTTATTGTTTTTTTATTACGTATATGTTATTACGTATATGAGGGGGTTCTCCCCTTAGTCAATACCACGCTCTATAAAAAAAATTTTGATTCACAAACCCCTGAATCACAAAGGCCGTTTAATTAGAACAGATAGCTCTTTTGAAAGCACTAAAAAAAACTGTAGCGTAAAGAGCGAGGTATTGACTTGGGGGAGAACCCCCTCACATACGTTATAATTTCTGTTCGTTGTAAGTTCTAATGTTCCTTCTTACTTTCAGTTGAAAAAACTTGTTTTTTTTTATTGAATTTCTGATCGTTTTTTAAATAATGCTTCGAAATCCGGCGCCCCCTTCATAGAAATGTCCCTTACCCCAAAGAAACATCCTCCACGGAAAGATTTTCCAGAGTAACCCCCTCCTCCAGCCCCCCCCCCCAGAAAAAAATCCTTCCTGAAAATGTCTGTATACTTCCCAATAACCAATAAATAATGCTAGCAAGTCCGGCGCCCCCTTCATGGCAATTTCCTTCCCCCATGAAAACTTCCTTCATGGACAGATCCTCCAACTTAACCCCCGACCCATCCTTCCCTCCCACTACCAGAAAAAAAACGTCCTGATAACTTCTGTATACTTCTCAATCACCAATACTATATGTTAACATTGGGTAAAGTTCATAACTTTTAGGCCTCCCCCTGAGGACTTGGGGGGATTATGTTATCCTGAAAGACATGTTTATCATATTTTCGACCATGCTGAACAAAATGGCTATCTCAAAATTTTGATCAGGTGTAATAGGGAAGAATATGATCGCTAGAGGAAACCTAGGTGCCTTCCATTTTTTTGGTCAATTAAAAATGTAATTAGAAATTTTGATTTCCGGTGGAATGAGCCCTCCCGTGAAATTCTAGTACAACTGGATCGATACGATCATCCCTGGGAAAAAGACACAACAAACAAAAAAAAACAAATAAACACGCATCTGTGATCTTTCTTCTGGCAAAAAAAAAATGCAAAATTCACATTTTTGTAGATAGGAGCTTGAAACATCCACAGTAGGGTTCTCTGATACGCTGAATCTGATGGTGGAATTTTCATGAAGGTTCTCTAACTTTTAGTGGGTCTTTCCCCCTTTTTTTCAAAATCAACCAAATTTTCCCAGGTGCATAACTTTTGATATGTAGCACTAAACATGATGAAAGTTATATATTTGAAATCAGCATTGAAATATGATTCTTTTGATGTATCTATTGGTATCAAAAACCCGTTTTCTAGAGTTTCGGTTACCATTGAGCCGGGTCGCTCCTTACTTACAGTTCGTTACCACGAACTGTTTGATAGGGTCAGTTTTACCCTTTCCCTAGTTGGAAAAACGTTCAACCTTTAGTTCCTTTTTCAAAGAAACAGAGAGATTATGTTTCTTTAAAATTTTCCCAAGTTTGTCACTGGTTTCGAGATGTATCATATAGTGCTGAAAGTTTTGTTTTCAATTGATAGCAATGCCCCTGTCTGCAACTCTGTCGTTAGCAAATTTTGGCACTTGCGAATCTCTTTTGCATTCTGATTATGCCTCTCTCGCAGTCAAAGTCACAAGTAGTGACAGTCAAAAGTAGTCAAAGTCACAGATAGTTGAAGTTGCAGATGCAAGTAATCACACCCGAAGCTTCTGACAATTGGTCGGAAGTAGTTGCAATTGCAGTCGCACTCAACATTCCCTGAAAATTCACCTTAGTATCGTTAGCCTTTTCTGACATTCCCAGGATCAAAGATCCCCCCTATCCCAATTATAAATCTGGTATGTAAATAATGGGCAGATTGAGTAATTTTTTACCCTTTCCATGGTGGATGTGTGGATATGGCATCTCCAAAGGCATAGGTATTAGTTATTTTGACAATTTTGAACTAAGTGACTAATTTCAGAATTTTCATAAGTGTTGACAAGGGGGGGGGCATCTTAAATGAACAACGGTGGATCTTTCCTCTCCAAACGCTTTTCAATAGGCCCTGGAAGTTTCAACTTAACACCCTCAGCTATTCCTGGGATATTGCTGATACGCCCTCTTGACATCCAGCATGCATATAGTATGTTTTGATTTTGTTAAACATTCCCATCAAAATGTTCCGAAATTAGTCACAAAATGAAGTATTCGCATTCACTACCACAAGTTGTCGCAGTCAATGTTGCAGTTGCAGCCACAATACTAGTAGTACTGGACCTGAAATTTTTTACTTAATGCTCTCAGCCCTTCCTAAGATACTGCAGATTCCCCCTTATAATAGCCTTCATGCACTGTTCCTTTGATTTAGTTGGGAATCCCTCTCAATATCCCATGACGTTTCACCATAACATCCTTAGCTTCTTCGGATACACCTAGGATCAAAACTCCCTCTTTTCTCTATTAAACAATGGGCCAACTATATAATTTACAATCTTATCCGGGGTTTTTATGCTTCCTGGGATTAGCATCCCAGAAGGCTTAGTTACAAGACCGTTTGACAATTTTCAACAAAATACTTTTTTCTTGAAACCTTAATCAGTCTTAGGGAGGAAGCATCTAAATAGGGCAAGCGAGGAAGGATCTGACAACCCTCCAATAAGTTTCTAATAGCCCAATGAATATATCCTGAAAGTTACAGCTGGCTGTCCCATATGCCCATATTGTTGGTGTACCCTTTCGACAACCAGCACGTACATAATGTGCTTTAATCCCCCCTCCCCCCCCAAAAAAAAAATCTTGAAAGTAATCGCAAATAAAAATAGTCGGAGTCGTAAGTAATTGCAGTCGCATATAGTCGTAGTCGAAGTTAAAGTAGTCAAATTTGCAAGTAGTCACAGTTGCAAGTAACCTAAGCTGCAGTTGTAAGTAGTCGCAGTGGCAGTCACAAGTAGTCACAGTCGTAAGCAGTCGCAGTTGCAGTCAAAATAACAGTCGCAGTCTTTCTAAAAGTTTCAAGTTAATACCCTTACCCGCTCCTAAGATATTGCAGATCCGCATTTTGATAACCTAGATGTACATGGTCTCTTGATTTAATTCATCATACCCGTCAAAGTTTCAACTCTATATCCTAAGCCTTTTCAGACACACCAAAGATCAAACATCCCCCTTTTTCCCACGAAGAAATCCTGCATACAAACAACGTACAAACTTCAGAATTTAACACGATTCTTGTCCTGGGGTTGTGGGGGCATGGCATCCACAGCAACATAGTTATTAGACCTTTTTATTATTTTAAAGAAAATGTCTTCTAAAATTTTGACGAGCGTTGAGGGGAGGGGACATCTAAAATGAGCAAGTGGGTTTGGTAGCCCTCCAATCAATCTTCAGCATCTCTCTTAATATAACCTAAAAGTTACAGCTTAATACCCTCAGCCGTTCCTTCACTTAGTGTATTTTGATTAATCACAAGCAAAGTAGTGGTAGTCGCAAGTAGTTGCAGTTACTGTCGTCAATATTCGAAGTCACAAGTAGTCACTTTTGCGAGTAATCTTAGTCGCAGTTGCAAGTAGTCGCAGTAGCGGTCGCAAATAGTTACGATCGCAAGTAGTCACAGTTGCAGTCATAACAGCGGTAGCAGTCTTGCTGAAAGTTTCAAGTTAATATCCTTACCCGTTCCAAAGATGTTGCAGATGCGCCTTTTAGATAAACTAGACATACACAGTGTCTTTTGAATTAATTCAACATACTCCTTAATGCTCGCCCAAATTTAAACTAAATATTCTTAGCCTTTTCAGACACACCCAAGATCAAAACTTTCCCCCTTTCCCGATGATAAATTCTGCATATAAAAAAGTATTAAAATTACAATATTGCCCCGGGGGCTATGGGGGTATAACTGTTTAATCTTTACTATTTTGAACAAAAAAGCTATTAAAATATTCTACCTGTGTTGAGAGGGAGTGCATCTTAAGAGGGTAAGGGGGCTGATTTTTCTTGAATTACTCTGCAGCACCTCCCTCAACACATCCTGAAAGTTTCAACTTAACACCCTCAGCCGTTCCTAAAATATTATTGATGCGACGTTTTGACAACAACCGTACATATAGTACTTTTGATTTCGTTTGACAACCCTCTCAACATTTTGTGATAGTTTCAAAATATTATCTTGTGACCGTTTGGAGACCCTGCATCATACATGCTCTCTTTTCCCAATAACAAATTTTATATATAAAAAATGGGTAACTTGCATAGTTTACAACCTTTGCCCCGGTGGTTGTGAGAGGTCTTGTCATCCCTAGAGGCATAGTTATTTAACCTTTTGACTATTTTGAACAAGATGGCTATTTGAAAATTTTAATCGGATGTCTTTGGGAGGAGGGGTCTGCTAAAAAGGGCGCAAATGAGCGGTTGGTTGCATTCTGACCACTTTGCGATATCCCCCTCAACACGCACTGACATTTTCAAATTAATACCTTCAACCATTCTTAAATTATTGCAGATATGCCTTTTGGACAAAATGTATGCACATAGTGTCTTTTGATTTAATTGGACTTACCCCTAAACATTTGCTGAAATTTCACCTTAATATCCTTAATATTATTGGACACAGCTTGAATCTACAATTCCCATTTTTCCCAATAATCAATCCTGAATGTAAATAAACAGCAGGAGGAAACTGCTGAATTTATAACAATCCTTGCTCCGAGGCTGTGGGGGAATGGCATCCCCAGAAGCAGAGGTATTAGACTTTTTAAATATTTTGTAAAAACGTCTTTTTTATAAAACTTCGACCAGTGATGGGGGGGGGCATCTAAAACAGCAAGTGGCAGTCCTTCGATCACTCTTCAGCATTTCCCTCAATATTACCTAAAAGTTTCAGCATAATAATCTAAGGTGCTCCTTCAAATACTATGTGGGAGGCTACATCAATCCCCGGGCATAAGTATTTGACCTTCGGACGGATTTGAACCAACAACTATCTAAAAATGTAGATCAGATGTCTTGGGGGGAGGGTGGCTGTATCCCTACCGCTTTCGACTACTAAAAAAAGCACTAGAACTTTGAATTTCCAACCGAATGAGCTCTCTCCAGATGTTATACGACCACCCTTTCTTTATGAAGTGGCTTGGAAAAAAAATTATAATAGATTGAAGACTTATGGCTCTTTACTAATAGCACCACTTGAGCATTGCCTCTGAGATGGTGGCTGTCAAACTAGAAATAAACTAGTGATAATTCTGAATTTGTTTTCTAGAATAAGGGGAAGCAGCCTACCTAGTCAGGTTAGAAAAACTTTAGTTTAAAATTATTAGAGTTATGTATGAAAATAAAATTTCCCCAGTTTAGGTAGAAGCTGAGGTTAATAGTTGATTTGGTTTTGAACCAGAATTTAAGCAGGTATGTGCCCTATCATTGTTAATATGGCCATTTTGATAATCTTTGTCTTATGGAACACGGTAAAGGCTATGAAAGAACAAGAAATCTAATAAAAAGCCAAAGATATCCTTGACTTGGATTATGCAGATAGGTGGTCAAATGACCACCTGCACCATAACATTTTATTTGACTAGGCTAGTCTAATTGCTCATGACAAGGGTGTGGCCCAACAATACAAAGAGGCGTTTGAAATAAATGAACATCAAAATTTAGGTGTGGCTCTTAACAGGGATACTGATGGTTTTAAAATAAGTTACTCTTATATTGATTTTCACAGACGAGAATCTGATAACTTATTCATCCCCTAAATAAATTCCATGTCACTTCCACACTCCCAAAATTATACATATTCGCGACCCCTCAGATCTGAAAGATCCTTTGCAAATAAAGCTTTACTTAAAACTAGGCAGATTTGACATAGTTCTCTGCTTAGTTATTTTTATTTCATTTTAAATAATATTTCTTGCTTGTCTGGCTTCTGAATGATACCATTATTTATTGTTAATCATTCGGTTTTGGGTGAGTGGCTAGCTTTTTGAGTTGTGTATTTTGGTTTTTACTATTTTCAATTCGTTTAATATTGATTTTATCTGCTATTATTTTTTTCTGTGTAGACAGTTTTTTTAATTCTTCCATTTTGGGCTTTTATTTCATTTTTATCTCCATGTTGTTTGTTTTTGTCTTTTTACTTTTATCTGGTCTATATCGTTCGTATTTTTGCGCAGAAAATGTTAACTTGATTCTTTGAGAGTTTCTCTAATATTTCTAAAAAAGAGAAGCAGCTGTCCTCCCGAAATATCCATTTTGTTCCATCCAGTATTTTCGTTGGTCCTATAAAACCCCATTCACACTTTTCTTCTCTTTTGTTTTTTATTCTTTGTGATGGCAGGCCAGTGTTATTCACAAATTACTTTTGATTTGTCTTCTAACCGCGAATTAGTTGTGATACTCTTTGTTGCGTTTCTTCTAGCCGAAAATTTTGTTCTGCTTTATTTTCATTAATCATTACTTCATATTTTTTTTTATGCCTTTTGCTTTAGCTGTCCAGATTCTTGCGTCATCTTGTATAATTTCGTATGCGTCATTGACACCAAAACGATACGATTACCCCCCAGGAAAAAAATTTATGAATGCTGCTCTTTAAGTGCACACGAATGTAATGTCATTCATATGAAAAAGATTTTACCAAAATTAAGGCTCTAAACGATTTTTCCCAAAGTCATGACCCAATGACCCATCCAGATCGCCTTTTCAGGCCATAAAATTGCCAATGTGCCAATTTTTTGGAAAAACTATTGAGCCGTTTTGGATAAATATATATATATATATATATATATATATATATATATATATATATATATATATATATATAATCATTGCTCATTTAAAGAGAGTAGATTACATATTTATACAAATACTATATACTCGTATGTATGTAATATATTTATAATTTATACACAGCATGTTTATAATTTACAGGTTTGTTACTTATTATTTAGCCATCACTAATTATAAATTATATATACTGTTTTAATTTACTCCGGCGTTCTAACTTCAGTTCCGACTTAATTTGACAATGTCCATCCTATTTACTATATTGATTTAGTTCTATATTGATTAAGTACTATGTTGATTAAGTCAATATCTACTTCAGAATTCATCAGCAAAACCAGTATTTACTTAAACAGTTATTTCACCAGAAGATATTTTTGATTTATATTTGAAGCAGAGTCGTAGACCAAATAGTATCAAATGCTAAACGTTACTTCTAGGATCCCCATCTTTTAATCATCATCTTAAATTGTAAATTATATGCTAATAAATGGCTAATTAATAAATGATAAAATATAAGACAACTACTTTTTGCATGACGTGATGACAAGAACAAATTCTCTCAAACCTAACTTTCTTGTATTGTATTTTTTGTCGTTACGAATTTTGGCTCGAGAAGCTTTTCAATTTTCATTTGTATAACACAAAAGTAAGAAACAGATGTTTAAAATACTTTTAATATAAGGCCATTAACCCAACTGGGTTAGTTCAAACACAACAAATAATTTTGTATTCCTTAGTCTATTCTTTCGAATCGAAAGCAACCGTCTAAAATTTGGCAAACATGTCTAAAATTGTGTGATTATAACTGAAAGCTAAGTTTCAATGGCTTTATAGTTTGTATTTCTTGAATTTTGTATTTCTTGTCATTTCTGTCACATTGAAAGCAACCGTCTAAAATTTGGCAAACACAGTTGTTTTATGCAATTACAACTGAAGGCTAAGGCTTTCCAAAAAAAGCCTTTGGAAGAAAAACAGAGACTTATTCTATTCAAGCCCACTGATTTTAGTTGTATGGTTATATTCTTGACAAAAATTATTTTAAGTTATTTCATACATAAATAAGGTATTTTACCCTTAAAGAGTTTTGTACCAATCCTATGCGTCTGAACTTGGCTTAAAAAATACACTCAAAAAATTATCCAAGCACGTTTTACTTATTACGGATGAAGTAATAGTAATAAACAAAACAGCTCAAAAATTTCTTTCTCAAAACGTGTAATTAAGTGAAGTAATTAAACGCCCTTTGCGTATAGCATAAAAATTAAATAAAATAAATTGAAGGGGGCATTGCAAAAGCACACAGGATGGAAACATATTCCCCCCCCCCCCTTTAAGTGACGGCGATGGATTTTTCTTCGACCAAGGAAGGTTACAATTTAAGCAAGTCGGCATATCAGGGTATGAAGGACATCTCTTTGAAAAACGAAACTGCTTTCTCTCGAGACCCTTGGAAATGTCCCGTTTGGTCAAAAATATTTAATACCGTCCGTACAAGCATTAACATTTTTGATTTATTTATATGTTTTTCAAACTAAAATATTATGTTAAGTATAATGGAACTAAAGGGGTATCAGCAAAAAAGAAAACAACGGAGCTTAATTAAAAGCTAAACATCTTCTTGTTTATACCCTATGCATCCTGTTATGTAACTCGAGTTATTTCTACAGCTCAGTGGCGAAATCCAAGATAGAAATTAAGAAAACACATGAAACATGTTTAAGACCACACAGGACAAGAAAAAATCTAAACAACGCAACAATTTTATAACAAAGTTGATGACAACAAGTTCTGGAACAGACACATTTTTTTTCTTAGAGAAAATCTATTTTGGTCCCATATATCACTGCAACTGATTAACAAAATATAAATTCTCAGACGATTTAAGTTTCCGAACAGTAATAAAGCCAAATTTATGCAACTGAATTAGCAACGGTCACTAAAATTTATTTGTTTAAAAAAAAAGAAGAAATTAAGTCCCGTAAAACCCACCCAGTTGCTGCCCTCTTTATGAAAATAAAAAGCGGGTGAATGAAAGCGATATTAAGGCATTTAAACGCGTTTGCGGAAAATTCGATCAGCATCAAAACTAAAACCTAAAAATATTAAAAAAAAATTAAAAAGCATAGGCTACTTATTGCTTCGAAATATTCCTAGCATATAAATGAGGTGGTTTGCTGGGTTTGCCATACACAGAAAATGACAAAGTAGACAAAGCTTGGATTTGTTTTCCACAATCATTCAGCTGACAGGATGAAAACTGAAAAACTTGTTACCGTTTTTACAACCAGAAAAATCTTAATTGGAAAAAAATTAAAAAATTCTCTAATTCACATCTAAACCACGAAGTGTTGCATTTGTTTTAGACAAGAAATACTAAACTTGTATACAAAAAATTAATCTTTTTCAAAGTAATAAAATAAAAATTAAAAAATCAAATATTTTATTTTCCCCAACTAAAAGGGTTTCCTTAATTCCCCCAGATACCTTCTTTTATTTGGTTAAATCATTAAAGATAGTTTTTCTGTGTTCTCATTTGAATAACACAAGCTCGCTCCCACCTCTGATTTTGAAACATAATTCACCTTCCCCCTCCACTTATATCTTCGTGAATTGACACCCTAATCGTAGCAAGGCAATTTCAACAAATTTTAGTAAGGATTTAATTCTGTTTGTCCACTTAGTTCAGGAATAAACTGATAAAAATAAAAATAAAAAAATAAATCGTCAGAGATTTAAATGTGTGAAATAGAAAAAAAAGAAAACCCAAAGATAAACTGTATTTGATGCTTATAAAAATACCTGATCTATTTAAAATTAACAATGAACCTATGAAACGCTTCACTCAAATATTTGAAGTCAAGGAGTATTATGTAGAGATTTCCCGACGAAAAACTTGATGATAATCGAAATTAAAATCTAAGTTACACAGATGGAGTAAGATTGCTAAATAAATGCAAGTAACAAGAGATTGGTAATACTGAGCACTTAATTACATTTACCGATTTGGAAAATTACAATTACCGATTTACAAATCGATTACAATTAATTAGATATTTTGACACATGAAAAATTCTTAAATATTTAGAATATATTTGTTTTAAAGTGGAAACTTACCGAACAACAGTCTTAATTAATACTGGTTAAATCAAACATTGGTCACTAAATCTTATACCGGATATTCTGTTTAAATTAATTGCCTAAGTCAAAGGCACCAGCTTTTTTTTACTAACACAGCAAGGATGAGAGGACAACAACCTTGTATAATCTTGACCAAGGCAGTATTCAGAAGAGGGGTTAGGGGGTTTGACCCCCCCCCCCTCGAATTATTTTTCGGACTCGTAAAAACGTAATGAAAAATGCGTTTAAACACATTTTTGATATGTTTTTTATATTTTTTTTTTTGTAACCCCCCCCCCACGAACATAAATCCTGGGTATGGCACTGATATTTACTTATGCCTTCAAATAGATAAGTTGATATTTCTGGACTAGATTATTCCATTGAATTACTTTTATATCAGTATTATTCCACTACATTGATTTGTCTTGTTTTTTCTAATGATCATTCCGCCTCATTGATTCTATTCCGCTTCATTACTAATCAATTTTATTCTATTTTGACTATTATATTCCGCTTTATATTTCTCTATTCCGCTTCATTGATATTTAATTTTATTCTATTTCGATTCTACTCTATTCCCCTTCATGATTCTCTATTCCCCTTCATTGCTATTCGTTTTATTATATTTTGATTATACTTCGCTTCATGTTTCTCTATCCCGCTTCATTTCCATTCATTTTTACTCTATTTTGATTCTATTCCACTTCACGTTTCTCCCTTCCACTTGTGATTTGTCTCGTTTCTCTGATTACTCATTGATTTGTCTCGATTTTGTCTATTGTCTGATTACTTTGTCTCAATTGATTTGTCTGATTACTGATGATTTGTCTCGTTCAACCGTTTCTCTGATTGGCAATCTTGTTCCAAATCTTAACATTACGATCTACGATTTATGATTTTACAATTTACGATCTTAACATTGAGTCACTCGTGTACAAGATATGCACAAGAACCCACTAAAACATTCCCAAATAAAAAGGAAACGCATAAATACACTTAGTTTGTGTCCATAAAGTCCACTATTCTATGCACACATACTATGTGCACACATACATAAGTCCACAAACTATGCACACATAGTTTGTGTGCATAATAATGGATATTATGCCCACAATGGAATAAGTCAAATGAACATTATTTACAATAATAACCATTATACACTTAGCTAAATGTTCATTTAATCTTCCTTTTTTAGTTTCTTTAGCAGTCTAACCTGATCGTATTATGGTTAGAATAGTCTATTAGCGTTACATCTGTCTCTAGGGAATTTGGTAGAAGGGCGTATACGTAACATTTCTTAATTTATATGCTTGTCATATTTTCAGGAGGTAAGTTTAAATTACCTGATCGAATATCCTGTAAAATAGCTTTCAGGGCAGTACTATTAATGACAAGGCAATGATTCATCCAAAGGTTGTAATTGGTAGACGTTTGATTTTGGAAAATAAAAAATTATAAAACAAATTTATGTTGGATATTGTGTCAGACAATCCATATAAATGTCTAACAACAGTATCAGGACTAGTTCGTTCAAATTTGGCAATTTTGACCAATTTCAAAATGCAATCGTCTTGATGAAAAAAGGAGGGAATATGGGTTTCAATTAAACTATAAATTAAAGCTGCAGGGTCGAAATAATCCCTTAAATAAATAATAATAAAAGTAAAACAAAGGAATTCCTTTAAGTTGAACTTTGGAGGCAATTAACTCTTACAATTATAGCGAGTCAAAATAAGCAAAACATTAAAAACCAAAAACTCTAAAACGACAGTTCGAACAAAAATACATAAGAATGGTATCTCAAGAACGAAGCAGGAGAGAAATATGAAAAAAAGAGGGAGATATAAATGAGAGACAGATAGAGGGGAAGAGAGAGACAGAGACAGATGAGGGGAGAGATAGGAAGAAAGGGAGTGATAGAGAGAGAAAAGAGCGAATAGGGACGAAAGATAGTTCAGTGATGTAGCTCAGTAATGTAGCTATATACACAAATACAATTCTTTTTACAAGTTGAAATCTCTCAGGCTAATTTTGAATAGAAAAGAATATAGGCCTCTTTACTTATGACATCGTCGTCCTGGAGAGTGGAAACTTCACTGTCATCGTACTTATACCACCTGAAAAGTAGATCGGCTCAGTCAGATTCACACAATCAGAAGAGAAAAACATATACAACAGAAAACACAGTTGGGGATAAGTTGCCTCAGTTGATGCAATCTTCAAACTTTAGGAGCCACAGATGAGACTTACTAAGTTAAATGACGTATTACAAAGATACGTAGCGCAGTAGTGTGAAGTAAGGAGCCTAGGCTGCATTGTTGGGCGCTGTGTATAAATATGTTACATGATGTAACATATTTATACCCAGCATCCAACAATGTGAGCACTCTTCAAAGTTAACTAATATTCAAAAAGGGTTCAAAAATGACCGTTATTTGCTCTACCTTCGTTTTTGCCTTGGGTCACCCCCCCCCCCCATCGACCCAACAATAAAACACCAACTCAAATTACTTTATAAACTTTTAATGGAATTTCTGCAGACAATGGCTGTTACATTTGGAAAGACTGCTCCAAAAACGAATACTATATGCGTGGGTTGACTTCATGCAATATGGACTCTCATAAGTTGGGAGAAACATTAGGGAAAAGAAATACCAGAAATAGACAGGAATGACCACAGCGCAACAACTTCAACATAACTTTGCCTGCAGTTTATGATTGCCTAAAACTTACTAATTGAGAGAGGAGGTGGTCACAAACCACAGATGATGAGCTGGAAGTTGCTCAACCCTTCCTGGTTCTTGCCTGATATTTCCAAAAGTAATTTTTCAGGGGATTTAGACATCTTCTTACTAAAGGTGACAATCTTGATAAAATTTCGGCCCAATCTGAATGAAATCGAAAAAGACCTTGTAAGGCCCTTTGACGCCACAAAAGATGTTTAGTCCGAACTCAATTTCTCTAAATTTGTGGTCTGACGTATTCAGAAACCCCAATACTAAGCGTTTTGTACATATAAAAATCATGTGATCTCCGTATAAGCCATTTACGGATTTCACTCTAAAGACGGAGGAGGTCTTACAAAAAAAAAAAAAAAAAAAAAAAAAAAAAAAAAAAAGATTTGGTCGCCTAAGTTAATTAAGTTATCGTGCAATCAATTTTTTTTCCATTCGTCATTCAATGATATATAAATTGTATTAAGATAAATATAATACACTCATAAATATTACTTATGTATTTATTTTATATCGAGGGTTTGATTGATTTCCATAAAAAAAGTAAATGTTTAATTATTCCTGTTTATAACTGATGAAAAAGGCTGCAGTAACATAACAGCAATTAGTAGACCTTTATCCTATGGTAGAATTCCTTTCCCAAGGAAGATACAAGACTTCACAATGACCTCTGATTCAAATAATGACTTCAAATAATAAATATTCACTTACGTAATAGTTTTGCGTAAAAGGATACTGTGGGCGTACTCTAAGATAGGCATATATGGGGAGTAAAATATTAAAAATAAGCCAATTGTATGGAAACTATACGAAATCTCAAAGAAACCTGTAAAAATCATGATTTCTCTGAATGAGGCCAAAGGGGAGGGGGAGGCGTATATCCCTAGACCCCTAGCTCCTTGCGTGATTTCTTTATATCACATAATTGAGATATTCCGGAGGAGATGTACTTACTATCGCCAAACTTCAAGTAGGTTTGAAAAAAAAAAGTTTAAAATTAATCAGAAAGAATGAAACTTGGACAAAATAAGACATTAACACTGTTACTATTGATTTTGGTACACAATGAAGACTTACACTTTGAGATCAGGATGATAAACTGAAGCGGTATAATGTCCACCATTAACAGTTCCAAAGTGATTGACAGTTGCTACAAGCTTATATGTACTCCCACTTATTCTTAAACCCATTTTAGGATACTCGACGAAGGTCTGACGCTTTGTCCACTGTTGAGAGTCTTTGGAGAATCGTTTAAGTGTGACAATCAAGATTTTGGGTGTCCTGATCAGATCTAGTTTCTTAATGGCTTTCTTAGAATTTCGCCTACAAATTGGGCAGTTCCAATCAGCAATCGACTCACCTTCCGTATAAAGAGATAGGCAATCCTGAAAGAATCCATTTTTAGTATAAGACTAAAATATTGTAAATTTGAAAGAATGTGAACATTAGCAATAATTCATTACACGCAACAACGTATTTTTGTACAATAACAGCTAATTTAACGGGCTGATTTTAACAGTAAAATTGACATAAAACGCATCGTTCAAACTATTTACTTAACTCTAAGGAATTCCATATTGTAATTATATATATATATATATGTATATATATATATATATATATATATATATATATATATATATATATATATATATATAATATATATATATAATATATATATATATATACACAAAATGTCTGAATACTTGATTGACGCTTCCAGTTCCAGTTATCCAAAAAGTATGGCCAATTTGCTGATTAGGGGTTGATAAAATATGAAGGTTTAGCACGTCTTGGAGGAGCATTGATTATTACTTTTAATAATCAACGAAGACACCACAGACGTTAATAATACTAGATAAATTCATTACACCTAAGAAATAATACTAAAATGTTTTGTAAAAGCTAGAAAAAACTATTATTTTTCTATCTTAATGAGTTTCTTTTTATTAAGAGAATAAGTCACAAACTCAACTGACACTAAAAGACATTACCACTTAAAGGTATAATACTAAAATAATACTAAAACGTTTTGTAAAAGAAAGAGGAGATGTGACTTTTTAATATTAACTACTTTTTTAATCGACAATAAAAATCACATACTTGAATGATACTAAAACACTTGGCAAATCTGGAAAGAAAACAGGATTAGTTAATTTTATTTACTTGCTTTTTAGACAAAGAAATCCAGACTTAAAAAATACTAAAGACACTAAGGTCAGTAATTAATGTTAGCCACAATGTGCTACATTAAACAGCTCTAAGAGAGGCAATCACTTCTTTACTTCAATTAGTGGCAACTTTTCTGGGATGCTCAACTAACCTCAAGTACAGTTGCTTTTATTGTATATTACTGACCGAGCCTTTCTACCAGAGAAGGTCCCGTACAATGCTAGCAGTGACTACCTCAAGACGAGTCACTTGCCTTCTTACAGTAGAATTGCAGCAACTCGCCACAACAACGATCACAAACAATTCAAAAACGTTTTTTTTTCAAGTAAGTATGATCGTAGGAATAATTTTAAAAACTTGGGAGCAATCTTATTCGATTAGAGATTCTAAGTACTAGCACACATTTTTAATGAGCCCAGTGGTCAAGGAACTAGGCCGACTCTCACATCCAGCTTTGCCCATTAATCCTTTGGGCATCTGATCGAAGTCTTGATAGACATTTCACTCACAATGGTGGAATAATCAAAAATTCACATTTAAGCCAAGAGCAATGGTCCCAAGTCGAGTCATTGCCCCAAGCCCAGTTCTTTTGACACAATGGAAAAAGATCCAATAAGTTGACTCTAAACAAAAATGAGTCAGCTACAAAAGTGAGCTGTCGTTTTTTTAGTATAGGAATGAACAAAATTCTAAATGTGGATAAAAAAAAGACTAAATCCTGACTCGATACGAAAGTGATATAATTCGTAATTCAGAAAAGAAATGAATAGTCCTTATCCCACAAACAAGCTTAGTCCTCCACTATGCGAACAAGAGCAAAGGTCAAGCTACAAACTGAATTGGCTGAAAAACATGGTAAGTCCTGACTGGGTCCAGAAACGAGTGAGTTTAAAGCTGTTGTGTATCAATGACACCATACAAATCGAATTAAGCACTGATTTTGCACAATAACGAATTGATCGTTTTTCACCGCAAAAACATGACAAATAAGATTCAGTCCTGAATTGATAAAAAAAAATTGCTGATTTCTGACTCGGGGTAAAGACGAGCAAAGTCCTGAATCTATACAAAAACTAGTGTGCTAAGTCCTAATTTGGTGCAAAAACGACTTAAGATCTAATTTGGTGTAAAAATGAGTTCTACGGCCGAAAGCTCGGTTACACTTCACGGAAAAAAGTCCCGAATCAATGCAAGTTCAAGCGGCAGACTGATTTGATGGGCATTAGACAATGAGTTCTGTGTTTGAACTAGAATTAAACTAAGATCTCTAATCTACATTTACCAGAGAATCAAAGTGGGCCAAAGGTTCCTCCAAAATTCCCTACTTTCCACCGAACGCCAGGTTTTTAACAGAAAGTTTTAAAGGTGTAACGCTGTACAGGAGTAATTTCAGGATTTTCAATCCTCAGGATTGATCAACTAAAATAGGTTATTGGTTCTTCCCAAACTTCTTATCTCTCAAAAGGTAAGAAGGTTCCAACTTGATAAAACACAAATCATACAAGGTTTTTCATCTTAAATGATTCGAGACACAAAAAACTCTTGTGACTACTGCAAAATAGCTTTCCAACATCAACGTTCCCCTGTTAGACTAGCTTCTTTTCTGGTCAATCGGAAACTTACGGGACAAGTAAATTGGGTCCTGAGATCATTGCAATTGTGATCCCCCCCCCCAATAACACGGTTTCTTAATTAATATAGATAAGTCTAATTTAGGCTACTGTATCGTCAAGGTTACTCTATGGATATTCACCTTTGTCTTGCCTGAGATATCCATTTCTCTCAACATCCTACCTTCATAGTATATTAGACAACATACACAGCTAGAAAAATCAAACACTAGAAAATCAAAGGAAATGCTGTTTATGCACTACGAATGAAATCCAAATCCTTAGAAACTAAATAGAAATTTATGCTACTAAAATTTCTAGCAGCCAAATCCCTTTGGGTTCCCACTTTAAAATTTACGGTCCTATCATTAGCCAGCATAAGACAAAAAGTATACAGAAGCGAATTAGTTAAAACCAAATCAAAATTAGAAATTTTACTAGGTCGAGATAGCTGAACTAGAACGTGAAATTTAAAAAAAAACTAAAAAAAGATTTTGCATCTTAATTTTCTCCTAGAACAATATTCTATTAGAAATTTTTCCTTTTACTGAGCCTTATAGAAAGAATGACAATGCTTCTTGAACAAAATAAGAAGAAATTCTTAAATAAAATAATAATAAGATAAGAAGATTGACTCCTGGACTTACTTGCAGCCTACAGTGATGCACGACGTTTGGTATTGGGACAACCAATGCGCAAATCATGTCAAATCGAATGGAAGAGTGGCGACAGGTTGTACATGTGAGGGTGCTCATCTCTTGACCGTAGAAGAGATCACTTATTTTTGATTTATTAGAACTTTCCCAATTTATAAATGCCATGTAGGAAGCTTCACTTTGGGTTTTGCCTTCATTTTCCTGTTCTTTCATTGGCTGCTTCTTCTTCACCTTGATAATAAAGAACTAACTAAGATACGGATAAACCAATTTTGGCTTTATTTTTAGTGTTTTTTTTTTCGAACGGTATATTAGTTGAACTTCAGCGTTAATAATAATATTCTCAATTTAAAGTAATAATACTAGAGAACCTAAAAGCTGTTTTTTTAATAATTATATTCCAAGAAATATTCAATTTTTTTCTATATTAACGACTAATTTTTAGACTAAATGTACATACTATAAGATAAAATTTCTACGTAATAAAAATAATATTTGTACTTTAGGTTTCTTTGAGTATTAATTATTTCTTCTGTTAAATAACCATTGTTCTCTTTCTTTGAAGGACTTGTCAAGGGGTTGTCAAGGGGACATATTCACTATGTTTAATCTGCACTTAAATACTCTGTATTGCAAAGATAACCATTGTTCTCTGTCTTTGAAGGACTTGTCAAGGGGTTGTCAAGGGGACATATTCACTATATTTAGTCTGCACTTAAATACTCTGTATTGCAATTAAATAACTCTGCTGTAAAAGGGTGACTAAAAGATTGCAGAAAATTACGATGCGTTTTAAGACAAATAAAAAAATAAATTTACTAGCAAAAATAACACTCAATCGGAGCAACAAGTTGATAAATCTGCATACATCCTTGGTACAATCTTAATTACCTTTCATTTGTTTTACACTTTATTTCAAGTCTAATTTTATCTTTTTTATGAGTCTTGTTTTATTCAAATAATTGTGTAAGACAATCGTAATACAAGTAAATAATAGTGTAAGGCAATCGTAATGCAAGTAAATAATAGCGTAAGGCAATCGTACTGCAAGTAAATAATAGTGTAAGGCAAGTTTAAGTGTAAGATTTTTAGATTTTAAGAACTAAGTGAACTTAACGAGTTAACAAAGTTAACTAAGAACTAACGTAAGATTTTTAAAACTAATATTTTAACTGAAATCACTAATATTTTTAACTAACTGTTAAATACAACACAAAAAAATAGACTCATTATGGCAAAACTGATTCCTCTCGAGTTAATAGTGCAAAATTCAAGTCCCTCAAAATAATAAGGGAAAGTCGACCACAGGAAGGTCACTACATATATACGAAAACAGAAAATGCTCTCCACACACACCTTAAATCATGCCGAAATACATAAAAAAAACTAACACACCATACTGCATTAAAGAAATCTTAGATGGCGAAAATGTAACCATCTGGAGTGAATAGAGCGACTCAAAAACGGGAAAACTCAGCAACAGTAAAGTCATTAAAACTCAGCATACACATATAAAAACACTGTGTACCCAAGAAATTTGATTCCTCTCCAAAAAAGGGACTTTGCTTGAGATATGAAGATTCCGTATATGTGAAGGCTTGTACATCAAATTGTTAAAATAACTTGAAAAAATAGTGGAATTTTGAAATAAAATGAGTCTTGAAAAATGAACAGATTAGTTATAAAAGTCTGAAAACTCGAATTCTCCGGAAGGACGAAAAACGCATAATTTGTTAAGAGCCTCAAATTGGAAAGAGCTATATTGATGAAAATCGAAATAAGAGTTCAAAAATTTCCAAAAAAGCATTATTTTTTTAATTTTACAGAGTGCAAGGATTTTAGAATAAAGAATTTTTTCGTCTTAGCTAGTTTAGACTGCTGGCAATAGGTACTACAAGAGAATGGAAGAAGAAAATTCTATAGAGAATAGAAATATGTGGGTATTGAGTTGGTAAAATTGGTCTGACAATTAAAATGTTTAATATGTGTAACATTTGCTACGAAAGATCTTTATGATACGGGTGCATGGTATATTTTCTAGTATAAAAATACAGTAAAAACTAACGTCTTCCAATACCATAGTGAGAAGGGAACGAAAAATTGGAGAACTCTTAGAATATATAGATTAGAAATAAATACACGCTCCTTAGAATGTTTTACTTGACATAAATTACAATTCCTTTTAGGCTCCCTTGTCGATTTTCCGTATGGGTGAGGGGGTATCCATCGGATTTTTAGTACGAACAATAGTGTGACAAATAATGTACCAAATTAGCTACCTGCTGTTGAACAGCTTCTTATTATTAAGCAGAACTTACCTTATTTAGATCTTCATGCAGGGCGTCTAATAGAAAAACAAGAAACTCGTCTGAATCTTGCTGGTCACTGCCACGAAAATCTGGTCTATAGGCATTTACAAGTTTTTTGAAGTTCGTTGGAACAATACAATTCAAATTTCCTCCCCACAATGACTGGAATAGATCTGCAAACCCCTCTGCAAAGTTACCTTGGGTCATCGTATTCCTATTGACGTCACTTCTGAAAATTATAATAAAAAGTGAATTTTTGGAACTCAATAGTTACTTAAAAAAGCACATAAAAGACAAGAGTCAACACAAGAGTCCTAAAATCACAAGAGTGAGAAAAAGATATACGAATCAAATTCATATCAGTGTGGAACCCCCTCCCCTAGCAGAATTCTCCCCTGGAATATTTCCCCTTGAAAATTGTCCCCGTATATGTAAAATGAGAGTGAGAATTTATCTAAAAAACAAAAAACAATACAAAAACGACAAATTTGCCAAAAAGCCTTGTGGCTAGTGCGGCCATTCTCTAAACTATTATATAAATCGTCCATCAATAGATTCCCCTAAAAAAAAAAAAGAAAAACAAAAACCAGCAAAAAAAATCACCAATTGAGACCCTGTACTATACTAATTTAATATAACAACACTATTATATACTATTTCCCTACTCTATCTAAAAAATAATAATAATAATAAATAACGATAGTATGCTTAAATTTAAAAATGTTTAAAAATTAGGTTGATTGCCAAATTAGCGAAATTGTTCAATACAAAATTCAGAGAATTTATCGGAAATTTATTTTATAATTTCGAAAGTGTGTTAGATGACAGAATTAAAATTTACATTTTCAATATTATAAATACAATAAATTTGACCACACACTCTTGCCACCAACTTGAAGTCATAATTCAGGCGCCAATTGGTTGAGAGGTGTTTGGGAAAAGTTGGGAGAGATTAATTACCAACCTCCTTAAAATTCTACAATAGCTTTTTCGATCTTTATTTTTATTTTATTTTTTTTTATCCTTAGCCAACTTAATATTTTAATAAATGGATGCTTTTGAGTCCTACTTGTGTAATTCAGGTTTGATACTAAAACAACAAAGAACGATTCTTAATAGTATGTGACGTGCAGTCTAATATAGACATGGCAATCTAGTTTTACTATGAATATTGGAATTCTTTTCGTTTTATTTTTTTTTTTATGTGTCATAGCTGTCTTGAGAAGAATTTTCTCTCAGAAAACAAAAAAAGTACTTAGATAAGTAAATAAGGAAAACAAATAATAATGACACCTTCCATGAAGAAGATCTCAACGTGCAAATGTGCTCTTAAAATCAACTTTATTCAGTATTTATTAAAACTCTATCCATGTTTTAAAATACTACTACTACTACTACGAACAACTCTCTATAACGCCAAGGAACTTGAGTCCAATAAAGCTGCGAGCGCTGATCCTCCTATCCCAATTTATTCTAAGAGTGTAAATACCCTATTTACACTCTCCCAAGAAGCTCTACACCTTTTTCTGGTTACAACCCTAGAAAGCGGGATAAAACCCCATTTTTTAGTAAAACAGGGTCGCGTACCAGTCTCAAGCCACGCTGATGGCGTTTGGTCGATATCTTTAGTGACCCAGCTATGTCCAAAGACCCATCAGAGTAGCCTGAATTGGTGCAAAAAAATAATAAACAGGAAAACAAAACTGTCACTTTCCGTGTGTCCGAACGAAGGTGAAATTACTGTCTCTTAGTAGGAAGTATATAAAGAGATGTTCAAACTAAGATCATCGAGCTCCTTATTTCCTGGAAAGATGTCGATACATTTAATGCGAGAGTTTGCATTATTCATCGCAAACCCCTAGCAAACGTCAATAACTCGTAATTTACTGTTTACTCATAGTTTTTCCTCAGAGCGAGAAACACGCTTATATCACAGTATTTCCCAAAAGGAAAAATCGAAATTCTTGTTGAGAATTGCGATCAATGTCCATACGAACAACGAATTAGCAAAATGTGTTACAAATCGAAAACTAAAAATAAATGTATTTTTTCTGATAAACAAGTAATTTTATTATAAATTGGCAAAATAATAGAAAATATTTGTTTTTTCTCAAGATTCCATGAAGTGAAAACGAGGGCGCAAAACGGATTGGGCTTTACACTATTAAATAAGTTTTTACACGAAAGAAGTTTTTCAAAGGAAAGCAAAGAGCTACGCTAAGCCCAAGACGAACATATAAAAAAAGTTGTTTAGATCGTTGTTTATGAGTTTACCGATTTATTTATCCCTATTTTGTTAGATGGTCGCATGAATTTATCAAACTTGTGATCAACGGCGTCACTGAGGGAGAAGTAGTCGCCCCCCCCCCAATAATTTGGAAAAAATATATTTTATTAAGTAGCTTTAAAACTGTTTAAAAGCTCGTTTAAGTGTCAAACTTACTCTTTACTTAGAGCAGGTAATTTTTTTTTAATTAATCTAAGCTCATTTTTAACATAAGGAAAACAAAAAAAGGGGGTCCATTACACTTCAAAATATGCTCCACATTATTATTTTTAAAAATATGTTGCCTTTGAAACCTTATTATAATGTAAAAATGTGAGCCTGTTTCGCCACATCTGCTCAGGTAAATTTTTTTCCTGATATTTAAGGTGCTTTTACTTCTTAAAAGATATCAGTTCAAGATTAGATTCTTTTGATGGATTATTTTGATGGACTTTGTCTTAAGGAGCACAGGAAAGGTAATGGGAGACCACGGAATCAAATGGGGAGGAAAAAGTCTCCTAGACTTAGATTATACTGATAATTTAAGCGTCCTAGATAAAAGTCTAAGCAAAAAATAAACTTTTAGAGGTTTTGCGAGTTCAGGTTGCTAAGATAGGTTTGAAAATTAGTGTTAAGAAGACTAAGTCACTAAGGCTAGGAATAAGTGAAGATGAAAAGGAGACGTTGGGTAATGAAAAGATTGATCAGGTGGACAGCTTCACTTACCTTGGTAGTGTTATTAGTAATGATGGTGGGAGCAGTGAAGATGTTAAAAGTAGAATAACCAAGGCTCAGGGTGTTTTTTCACAGTAAAAAAATTTGGAAGAATAGGAAGATAAGTCTGCAAACCAAGATTAGAATATTAGAAGCTACAGTATGACAGTGGTCAAATATGGCTTTGAAGCATGGGCGCTCCAAAAAGCGGATGAAGATTTGCTAGATGTTTTCCAGAGAAATTGCTTAAGGATTGTTTTGGGTACAGGCTGACTGACCATATTTCAAACAGTAGGCTATGCGAAACATGTGGTTCAATACCGTCTCTAGGGCTATAATGAAAGAAAGGTTGAGGTGGCTAGGGCACGTTATGCAGATAAAAGATGAAAGATTGCCAAAGATTGTTCTTTTCTGCCAACCGCCTAGGGCTAAACGGGTAATAAAGAAAGATTTAAAGAAAATGGGAACTTCGTGCGCGGGTGTAAAAAGGGAGGCTTTGAATAGATTCAGATGGAGGAGGAGCGTACATAGCTGTGTTGGCCTCAGGCGACTTGGTGCTGCGGTGAGTTGTTAGCAGTAGTAGTAGTAGTAGATTCTTTTGTGTTAAAACTTTGAAAAGTGGAAATGAATACACCCTCTAGATCTGCAAATAGGACAGAAATGGAACCATTTAAGAATAAGAAGGTAGATATACCGTAAACATAATTTCCTGAATGAAAAAGAAATCATTGAAAAGAAAGACTTAGTACTTTTCATAATGATATTCGTACTATAACTAGATAGGTCAAATTGGTTATAGTTTGGTCATTGAGTTTGGTAGTGGGGGATTCGCTCCAGAAATCAATTAATTGTTTCAATTTTTATTTCCAGTATTTAATTGAAACTCCGATTCTCTTATCTGTCAATGAAATACCTAATAAGCGCTGATAACGCCCTATTCTTTACGTTTCGCATACTAACCCATAAATTTAAAACTACCTCTATGTATAACACCATTCTGACTTCTTGCTATTTTTGTTTTTCTAAATATTTCTTTTAACCAGCTCCAAAAAAATATTTATATAAATGTGCTAAGAATTACGACTTAAATTAATCGCATTTCACACAACGCCAGCGCTACTTGTGGGACATTTATCTCTGCATGAGCATGCTGCACGAAACGTCAGCTGAGAATAGAATAAAGTGAATTTAAATAGAATACGTATATATTTCTCAAAATTTAGAAATGTTGTTTGCACATATAAGCGGTACCAACCATTCTCTTTTTCTACTGTTATCAATTTTATCATGCAGCACTAGGAGAGCGAGCTTTGCTTGTGAATGGAATTATAGACATAAAAACGAAATTCAGTGTAACCCCCTCCGGGAATGTATACCCCCATACCCTGATTTACATAAGAAAAATTTTAATCTATATTTGACAGTTATAATTGTTTTTAAATATTTGCACGAATCATACAACATTTAGAGTTATGTTAGTAGTCTGTACATAACAAACAATAAATTTGCTATATAAACCTATTGTGTCATTTGAGAAAAGGTAATATTTAGTCCAATTTAAGGGAAAAATTAAAAAAGGAGAAAAAACAACGACATTTATTCGCCCTTGCGTTTTTAAACTCGAGTTCCATCTATCACCTGTGATTCTGCCACATTTCATCGAAACAAATATAGATGTCTCTTGAATGTTGAAACCTACAAGATGTGAGGGAGAGCAGGAGAGAGGGTTAGCAGGAGAGAGGGAGATAGAGAGAAAAGAGAGTGAGACAATTGTACCTGAAGTAATTTTCAAGGAAATAATCCCGTAAATCTTCCAAATGTAACAGACACTGAAGTGCGGAATTCATGTAACACGTATTGCCAAGATTTCTCATTCCAACAAGACCATTACCCTGAAATGCAGAGAACGAGTAAGCAAAATAAAGGCAAACACAAGTTGCCCAAATATGTTCCATTATTCATATTATCAATATTTTTTCCTCTCAAACATTGATATTAAACTTATTGTACTTCGGCTTAAATATATTTCTATTTATTTTCATCAAAGAATATAGAATAGTACTGACTATGAAGAATCCAAACAATAAAGGTTATTATATATTGATTTAGTTTTCTTAAAAATCAAGGACATATTGAGACATTTTTAATACCACTTAAAGAGATTTTATGACTGTCAAATCCGTTTCTAGTAAAAGAAATAAATAAAAGAAAAAAATGGTCAACCAGAATATCGGATGACAGTTCTAAACAAAAGTTATTTTGAGTCCATAAAAATTATTTTAATGTCCAATACTTTATATTATTTAGTATAATCAAAAATCTAAATTAACATTGTTTATAATGTAATTTCATAAAGCAAACCCAAGCCTATTACCTCTAACCCACATATTCTAGCTTCAAAATATTATTCTTTTTCAAACCCATTATGCAAATTTATATAAACCTAATAGAAGATATAAAGAACAAAATGGCTGAGAGGAGATTCAACAACCCAACTGAAAAGCCTCCTTAAATCTGGTTATTCCTCACAGGTCAGAGCATTGAAGTAACTACGCTATAATTTCCTAAATGGATTCCACTCCTGAAAGTCCCATTGCGACGCTGTTTGCACTTTCACTTCTGGGTTGGCCAACTCGTGAAATGTCATCCCAATGGGCTATGAGGTGAAAGGTCATTCCCCAATGGGTGGTGAAAGGTCATGAGCGTTATGAGGTCATTCATTGAGAATTTCCGATCTGAGAATAAAGATAGAGAAATAAGCTTTCAATAAATGAAAGACAAATATCCATCTCACAGCAACAAAAGAGCTTCTGCTTAATATTCCCAGGATATCTTCATTGGCGAACTTTGTTCATCACGCACGTGGAAATTTAACGAAAATAAAAGAAGTATACAAAAAAATACTACAAGAATTTGATTGTTAAATGTAAAACCGACACAGTAGGATTGAATGTGCCCAAATTTGTTCTAAAGTATTCTAAATTAAGAGGTGATCCAAAAAATTGGTGTTAAGCACGTTTTTGCCTAAAGGGCAATTTTCGTCGCAGGCCATAAATATAGTATCGGTATCAAATATCAATGCTAGGCAAAACTAGCTTATAAGGTCGCCTAGCATTAAAAACAGCTCAAATACGAGCTGAACATGATTTTCTCTGTTTTCTTTTTAATTAACTCGCTTCAACTGCTTTCGTCAAGTTGATTCAAGAATTTAATATTGGGGGCTATGTTTCGAGTACAACTATGCATGGTTTCCAAGTATACTATTTACTTTATAAGATTCATTTAATACATAAAAAAAACGTGCCAGGAGACCATGATTTGCCCGATCCCTGGTAATCAGTACACGGCAGGCTTTAATATATGTGATTCTCGGTGTCGTTTGTCTTCTAACCACAAATTAATGCAATTGACAATCTCTTTTGAGCAGGACTAAAATAACACGTTTCCTTCATTCCATTGTAATTGTGATTACTTTGCGATTGAAATGACGATGCTCGTTGTCGCATGTGCTTTAACTGCATATTTGGTTGTGCGTCATTTTTGTTTACGATTCGCTGCGATTCTCGTTGTCGCTTGTCTTCTAACCGCAAATTTTGGTGTACTTTATTTTCTTTGGCAATTCATTAGGATTGTCACTGCCGCTTACAGATTTCAGTATGCTTCGTTTCGTTCATCATTGCCTAAGGCATTTTTTCCGTACCTTCTGTTTTAGCTGTTCGAATTCCCTCATAATGCTGCATAACCCCGCACGATGCCATAAATGTCAATAAAACCTTCTTTTCCAGCTTTTTACCCAGTAATTATTTTGCTTTAATTACGTTATCACAAAATTCAATAACAACAACAAAAAGTCTCATTGTTTATTCCCTTTGAAATGTATGAATTATACATTAGCAAAATTATGGTATTATTGTTTAATTTTAAGTGATGGGATGGCAAATCAGCAATTTCATTTGAATTGAGAAGTTTCGGTGTGAATTCATTTCCTCTTTCCTGCTTATTCTTCACTGAATCCTAACTCTAATAGGACTTGTCTCTTGGGAGTGAGTCACCTGGTAGTATCAATTTTACTCACTTGTTGTTTTTTTTTTTTTTGCGGCGCTCAAATAACACGTTCCTTCCTCGCATTGTAATATGGTTTGTCTACTGAACTCAGATTTCCTTGTGCCTCATTTTTGTTTGGAATTTTATTTATGACTCATTATGATGCTTTTTGCCTTATATCATCTAGTTACAGATTTCATTATTCGTCATTGTTATTCATCATTACCTCCAAAAATTTTCCATACCTTTTGCTTCAACTGTTCAGATTTATTCGTCATCTAGTATAATTTCACATGACGTCACAAATACCAACAACGATACGTTCAGGCTGAAAAGAAAATTTTCCAAAGTCATGACCTATTTGATTTTTTTTTTTCAGGCCAGAACACAGTGTACCAATTTTTTGAAAACGTTGTCGAGCGATTTACGCCCATGGCATGCTATAGCTATTTACTTCCGTATTTTCAATATTGTACGTGATAACAGCCTATACGTGATAACGTTATAAAAGACGATGTCTTTTCGAAGACATCGTCTTCTTTGGCCATGTAGATGAAGGACAAAGATGGTTCTGTCGAATACGAAGGACATGTCTCGAACATGTCCACGTCTTCTTCCTTAGCGCATTACTTATAACTTCTAATCCTTCTCAGGCATATATTTTCGAAAGCAAGAATTTTCTTTGTAAACTGTTGATTCATTCTCAAGCATTCTCTATTTTATAATAGCATGGAAAAGACGTTAGTTCCATAATAGGGAATATATGTTGCCCTCTAGATAGCCTTTAATCTATTCAAAACTCTGGAACAAATAAGACAATTTTTCTAGTTATCTTAAAAACTTATTTAGATAATATTTCTAGCAATAAGATCATCTTGCAAATCTTTCTAGTAGATTATTTATCTACAGTTAAAACAAAATGGGTATCTCTCTTTTCACTTAAGCCTAACCTGAATAATCAGCTGAATTATTCAGCTGGGTAGAACCGATGTCCTCTTCTTTCTTTTTTTTCTCCACTGCTAGCGGGGCACTAGAATACCATAGAAAGCTGTTTAAGGACTCATTTGAAAGTAAATTTCTATATCTACGTACTTTTTTAAGTGCCAAAAAATAATATAGATTCTAAAATCCATTTTTGACAAAAACTCATCTTCATATACAAGATGACGATTGACGTCATATCGTGTGTTACAACCATAAATGACGTTATAGTAAAATACTTTAAAGGGTGGCCCGGGTAATAGCGATGACAACATATTTCATTCTTTGCTAGCTCCTGCCAAGAAAAAGCCGAAACCTTTTCTGAGTTTATTATATGTCACGAAATGAGAATAATAATCTAGGATGAATCAAGGCTGTATTCAGGGGTGGGGGGTTAGGGGGTTTGAACCCCCCCCCCCCGAAATTTTTGTCTGACTCTTAAAAACGTAACAAAAATGGACATAAACAAATTGTGTATGCGTTTTTTGAGTTTTTTGTGTACCCACCCCTCCCCCCCAAAAAAAAAAAAAAAATTTAGTAAAACCCCCTCCGAAAAAAATCCTGGGTACTGCCTTGGGATGAATGTTTTTTTGCCATTTTTTCACGCAAATGGAACGAAAGTTACTTTTTTTAAATACAAGGGGTACCCCGACACCCTAGTTGGCCCCACTGAAATTTTTACAGCTAGAATTGTGGGATTTTAGGAGAGTAGCCTTTAGGAGAGGAAGAATAGTATTTAAATAGCGGAATTCTATTGTACAAAAGCTCTAATGTTAAACTACAAGCATTTGCATTTCTTCCAATTTATAAACTTTTTCGATTTTCATTAAACCTACAGAATATGTAATACAATTACACATATAACTGTAAATCTAATCGACTAGCCATCAGTATAAATTTGGTTTTAGACAGTTGGGATCAATTGCTAAGTGTAGCACTTAAAGCAACACCAGTTTGCAGATATAAAATTCGTGTTATAGCAAAAATGAAAGAAGGGATATTCTAAATACTTTATTATGGTAGCGTCGTTTGTGGTGGAAAAGAATTCCTTTTCATGCTAAAGTTTCAAATACTAACCAAGTATGGAACACAAAAGTGAAAAAGAAATATTTACAGATACCTACTTGATATTTTGATGATTGCGACGTTATAGGCTTTGTGTTTCTATTGATAACTGGATTAACAGAAGAAGGTGTCAGTGCTAAATATAGTTCACCGGCAGTACCATTCCAAGATCTATCGCCTTTAGTTTCAAAAATATCATTGATTGTACGATTGATATCCAACTCTACAACAAAATAAGCCATTTTACTCCTTGAGAGAGACAAAGAGGAAGGAAAAGAAAGAGAGAGAGCGAGCGAGAGAGAGAGAGAGTGAGAGAGAGAGAGAGAGAGAGAGAGAGAGAGAGAGAGAGAGAGAGAGAGAGAGAGAGAGAGAGAGAGAGAGAGAGAGAGAGTTACGGCGTTTAACATGATGGCCGGCGTTATTTGTGCGCTTTATTCTAAATAAAATACATCAATTTTTTTTTGTTATTGTCAAATTAAGATGCCAAAACTACTGAAACTTCGAGGAATTCATTTCCCATCAAGAAATATATCAACATATTTCGAATAGTCAATTTATCTTAATTTGTCTAACTTGCCACAAATTTCTTTCATGAAATCCATTCCTTTCAAATGCGGAGGAAATCAAATGGCGAATCTTTTGATGAAACCTTTTGAATGGTCACCAATTCAAATATTGCTTCAGAAATTCAAAGAGATTGCTCCAAAATTTCCCATTTGGCATTTTAAAGGATACGTTTATAAACCCCTTTCTACGCTTTGAATGTAACAGAATCAAAAAGCCGACTACCGAAAAAATTATTTGTCAAAAGTAAAGATGAAGTGATGAATTGTAAATGTAAGTAAATTTGTGAAATGAAAATGATTCTTTTATTTTCCGTGCAAACTTTCGAACTTTTCGCTTGTTTTGCTCAGAGTTAATTGTTATATTCATTATAAACTCAGCTTGTTTTAATTTTTACTATATATATATATATATATATATATATATATATATATATATATATATATATATATATATATATATATATATATATATATATATATATATATATATATATATATATATATATATATATATATATATATATATATATATATTTATATATATATATATATATATATATATATATATATATATATATATATATATATATATATATATATATATATATATATATATATATATATATATATATATATATATATATATATATATATATATATATATAAGAAGAGCAGGTTCGTTAGTTAACCTCTTCTTCCGTTGTATAAACTGTAAAGTAAACCAGGCTTTAAGATAAAAAAAAGCTATATTTTTTAACACGGGGCAGATGTTTATGTGAATTCTGCTACGTAAAAAAAAAAAAAAATTAAATAGATTAAAATACCAAAAATTAATCTGATAACTAAATATAATATGATATGAAAAAACTCTGATACGACAGAGAGGAATTTCACAATAAAGGAGTCAATAAACATATGCATGAAAACTTATTGGGCGGGTAGCGGAGTCGAATTAACTAAAGCTCGCGAAAGCAGACAAATAATGTAAAATACCAAGGGAAAAAAGAAAGAGGAGGAAAATAAACAATTTGGCAATTCACGAAGAGAAGAAGAGGATAAAAAAACGTCTCCTACAACTCCGGCATAGACATGCCTGGGACAAATTGCAAGCTGTTCTTCTTGGCAGAGAGAATTTTCTAATAAATTTATACAGTTGTAATTTCCTGTTTTGGCAAATGACTTAGGACACTTTTTCGACCAGGGAGGTTGTGGCCCGGAAATCTTTAAATAAGACCTTAGCCAGTGATTCTTCGTTCCCCAGTAAAAAAATAAATGGCAAAATTTGTTTGGCAACATAATTTTTCTCTCTTAGCGTCTACACCTAGACTTAGCTTATTAACATCTTTTATTTGAACATCCAAAATATAAATACTAGCTGTAAAGGGAAAAAAACTACAGTCTCTCCTCCAATAACTTTTCTAGTATTGTACAGTGGATATTCGGTGGCGGTGTAAAGGGAGGGACAGAGGGGGCTCTTACCCCGGGCGCAGAAATTTTAGGGGCGTGAAGTTTCAAATAAATATTATAACAGTTATATTTATGTTGTAATTTATTTTTGTTAAAATAAATTAAACGGTCTAATTTATAAACGAAAATAATTAATAAATTATTAATTAATTAATACATTAAATTAGAAAATTAAAAATAATTAAATATTAATAATTAACATAATTAAATTAAAATTAGTAATAATAATTAAATTAAAATATTAAAACAAAATTTATCAATCAATTAATAAATTGAAAACAATTTTGTTACTAAATGAAAATTTGTTAAAATTCGTCCTGAAACTTTTGTGGGAGACAGGGGGGGGGGGGCACTAAGGAAGATTTTGCCCCGGGCACAAGAGACGCCAGAAAGGCCACTGTCGCTATATAGGCGGTTGGGTTCCATACACGCAAAAATGTGTCATAGATTAGCCTACAAGAAATGAGGGAAATGACCTTTTAACTTATTCCTGGTATGAAAGTTATAGGTTTCATGAGAGTCAGGAATATGTCTATCTCTCCAACTAGTTGTCAAACTGCGAAAGTCACTTCCTACACTACTAGCACGGGATTTGTTATTAACATAATCCGTTGGATTATCAATATTTTTGTAAAGAGTAGTGCTTCGGTTGTATGATCCTTTAGCTAAAGGGCGATTCTGACTGCTATAGATGCCTGAATATGACCTAGAGGAGACACAATCATATCCAGAATTTGTGAGCACCCTCGGAACCCTAGTCTCAGCACATTGACTGCTATAAGAACTGTAATTAGATGAATCACATTGTCGCGACAAATTACATGACCGCGGTGAAATGCCATAATTCCGAGAGTATCTTGACGATGGAGTTGAAAGATAGCTTGTTGAGTAATTTAAGGACAAACTATAATTAGTTGCGCTCATTCTACTTTATCTGCATTCTGTCACAATTTTCACAAGTCCCTGTCACAATTTGAACTAGTGCGTGGTTATGTTCATACTGTTTCTCAGAGGACTTGTTTCCAGGACACAGTCTGAGCGTGGTGTAGCTAAAAATAGAAAGTTGAAAAATATTGGAATAATGAAAAAGACGGCATCTACGTCCACTAGACGAAATGTTTGTGTCTTTTTTTGCAAAGTAGTTTAAAATATGATCGAGGAACCGTCTAAGTAAATCTCAATATATTTACCGAGAAAAGAGAAGAGGGATGGGGAAAAAAATGAAAGAAGGGCCGCCTAAAAAAGAAGGGGAAAACGTATCGGAAGAATGGAGAGAAAAATGAAGCAACTTGTATTCAATCTCGAAAATACTTTAAAGAAAGACGATTTAACTTATAGTGCAGGCCCTGTTGCGCTGTTGGAGCCTTCACAGGCCACTGATACAGAATGCTGCCCTAAAAACTTTTCACATCAAAGAGTATGGGTAACTTTTAAGAGTGGAAACTGGCACTAGGGTCGACAGAAAAACTATCAACGCCATCTAGCGTTTGGCGACACTTGATGTTTTTCAGTGCAACAATAAGAATAATTAATTTAATTAGTGCAATTGGTATAATTAGGGTAGTAATAAGTATCTGATCTCAGTTCCTGACATATAAATCATTACAGAGCTTGAAAAATGCCTAGTTTCGACATATACTAGATAGCGTTGATATTTTTAAGTTACCCATATTCTTTGCTTCACATATTAAAATAACTATAAATTATCATGGGTTTAAAAAGCAATACATGTTAACGGTGAGCACGCAAAAATAACATTAAAAATTAAAAATAACATTAAAAATAACATAGCCTTCTCACACCTAAGCGAGCTAAATATTGATAATTTTCACACATATAGAAGTGTTTATACTAGAACGTTTTCTCCTCATTTTTGTTTAGGGTAATAAAAGATAAAAGTCAGTAATAAGAAGTGGAAGCGACTCTTAATAACCAAAAACAGATACGCATGATTCACAGTTCAGCTGAAAAGGCTAGACAATCTCCCGAATTCTTGCTGGTGATTTCTATTCATCACTTTTCCTTCCTATTCTATTCTTAATTTTTAAAATAAACGTTTCCAAAAAAATGGTGTTTAAAAGCAAAAGCAAAGAGCTATTATTAAAACATAATACGCATAACAGCGCTTGGGTTCCTTTTTTGCTTTGTTACGACAATTTTTCGTTAAGATTTTCTCAGGAATAGCCAAGGCTTCTTGGAGCTGGAACATGGTGTTTCTACCTTTTCGCACTACCTTGATCGTTTAAACTGAATTTTAATCCAAAATGATTATAACCCAACTTCAGCAATTTCGATTACTTGTCTTAAAAAAAAATAAAAGTAAGGCAACTGATTAGGTCTTCACTGATTGCCTTTCCTTCTTCTCAGCTTTTTCGATAAGGGGAGAGGGGTTGCAGCTTCTTCTTCTGGGCATGCTGTCTGTATTGCAGTAGATGGGCGGCTGTTGTCTCGACCCATGCTTGCAAAAACGTCACTGTAGTACTTTACATTTAGAGGAAATGAAATTATTACATTGATTGAATACTGATTTAAGTTTTTGATAGTGCAAATGTCTGAGATTATATATTGGGTCACCTGCCTGCCTGACACTCTACGTAGTTGAGGCCCTTTAAACGCTTGTTTTCCTGTCATTCCACGCAAATTAACGGTCCGGTATCAATTCTAAATTCTTGGTCAACCTGCCTAAGACCTTAGGCGGGTATGCCTTCTTTGCCTCTCATTCCAGGCAATCTGACGATCCTATGTCAATTTTTAAATGCTTGGTCAACCTGCCTGAGACTCTAGGCAGGCGTGCGTTTTCAATCGCTAACACACAAGAGGAAATTGTACCTTTTAGTAATAAATTGCAAGGATTTTACTGACTGTACTTCTTTGATTTTTTCAATAGGAATAACTGGTTTGAAATCCAACCACTTTGGGACCACAAGAAACTCAACTGCTTATGTGGAAGAAGTGCCTTTCTTTGCCTTAGGTCTTACCCTCCACAGCAATTTTTATTTCAGAGACTGATTCATCAGAAGACGACAATTTGTCACACACTCTTTTCTAGTGCTCCTGTATAAATTGAAAATGGAACATTAGAATACTTATAGACCTGATGACCTGTTATAGACCTCTTAGAATCCCTGTTGTAATCCTATCACTTTGTTACTATGGACTTTATGTACTTCCTGTATGCTCCATCAATTTGGCTCACAGTATTTAATTGTTACTTTAACCAGACTAAGGTGCATACAAAGCACATCTTGCCTAGAGAAGCTTATGATTGAATATCGATTCTTTGGCAGACATGAATCCGACCAAGGGATAATTTCAGAAACGTCCGAATAGGTACAGAATTTCCGCTTTCACAGTAGAGCGGACCATGTACTTACGATACAGTTGGATTGTTGATTTGCTCAGCTGGGTATGGTACAACAAAACGAACTATATAAGTAGGAAGCTTGCAAAAAACTAATAGGAGTCGTATCTCAAATTTGACAAAGGGTGTCTGTTACGACATTTTTGCTTTAACAAGGCGACACCAAATACAAAAGTAAGAGATACTACTATAGATGGATAAACAAGTCCTAGAACAAGCAGAAATTAAAATTACCAGAAAAAAGAAAAATTACTACAGGAGTAGAGTCACCATTACCTAGATCTTCTAAAGGTTATAGTGTCATTTACAATTTACTGAAAACTATCTTTATTTCAGGCAGTGTTTTATTCATTATAAAATCAAACACAACAAAAAAGTCACAATGCTAATCTTTGTTAAAAATCAGTTTTGCTCCATCCCCTCCACCTTCTCCCCTTATCCCTTTCAAATCTTCAAAATAGCTTGAGTTCCATTTGTGTTTTATCGCTAAAAAAGGATTTTATTCAGTCTGTATGTTATTCGTCAAAACATCGACGAATAATCAAATCACCACAATAATTAAGACTACAAGAAATACTAATTAAGACTACTAAGGATAACTTAAAATATAGTGATATTCCAGGATATCTCAGCATTGTTTGATTCTTTATCGTTATAATAGTAAGTTAGAAAATGTACAAAAGATATTTTGTTTTCAGTAAAGCATATATTTTATGAAAGCTTGGAGGGCTCTCGTGTTTATGGTAATTTCTATTTAAGCTTGAATCAATAATTCTTTCTAATTTCTGTAACAAGCATTAGGCGACTGGAAAAAAAAAGTTTTGGGCCAATACTAGGGCGATATCGTTTCAATGAAACCGCTTTACTGAAAACACAAAACCGATGCAAAAAAAAACAATAAAAAAAAATTCTAGCATTTCTAGAATTCTAGAATTTCCAGTTAAAGCATTCAGAATTCTAAAATCTAGGGAATATCACGAGTCAGTTTGTTTGAAACATTTTTTTCAAAAATATGTCGATAAAACTGCGAAGCAGTAATTTTTATTACCCTTAAGGGTTAGCGTCGCTCTTTGGTATCATCGGAAATAACTTTGTTTTTTAATTAAACTTTGTGCGTTCTTAGGTTTTAAAAATAGTAACACTAAAATTATAAAACATTTTTTTTCTACTTAAGGGCAGGGCACACGTAGCTGATTTCGGGAACTGATTTCCAAATCAGCGCCGATATTAAAAGAAATCGGCGTCGATTTGAGCTTGAAAAACTTTCTTGTTTTGGGCGTCGATTTACAAAATCAGCGCCGATTTTCATCATGATCATCACAAAAAAATAGGGATTCAAATATATAGTCAGCCAGAGATGTGTGTGGTGAAAGACACCGCTACTGAGCTGAGAACTAAACTGAGATTTAATCAATTTTCCTTTTAACACATTTTTCTTACCGCTGTCGTTTTTCCACTGATGCTGAAATCGGTTCCCGAAATCAACTACGTGTGCCGAGCCCTTTAGGCAAAGAAACTAACGAAAATAATAAGAGTTTTTGCTAAAATAGGGCATTAAATATTTGTTTAACTTCTCCTAAACTTTACCTTTAAAATGTGTGATTTGTCATAAAAAGAGTCTATGGGGAATTTATCCTTGGCATCTTTGAGCAGTTGTAAATAAAAAATTCAAACATTTATGAAATTAGAAAAAGAATCTAAGATGTGTTGTTAACGTAATTTTAAAAAAATGTGTATTTCCTTTATTTTTGCTGCTTTGATTTTAACATTTTAAAAGCACTGGCCATCGGAAGTGAGTAAGCGCTTGAAAAAGAATACCTGTTAAAAAAAAAATTTCCTATCCAAGATTCGAACTTGTATTACCAAACCCACAAAGCAGAGCCATCACTAGTAGATTTTAAGCGTCTTGTAAATTAGAGTATTCTGTATTGTATTTGCCTTTTCAAGTCACCAAATTTTGATGAGATCTCAAAATTTTATCATCGTTGGATACAACTTTTTAATGTTTTTTTCCTCTATAAATCCATAAAAAGCACATTGAAATAATCAATAGCTTGGAACTGAGCCTTTTTAAACACCTCTCTGCAATGTTTCCCGTGTGCTAGTTCTATTGATGACAACTGATGGGGGATGGATGGTTTGCCCCCAACGCCCCATTGCACTTCCTGGCTGAAGGGCCAAGAAACGGAGATCAGCACCGCCGGTACGGACTGTAAAGTCCAATGTCGCATTCTCCAACTGATGGGGGGAGGGATGCCATTTCCCAATTGTTTTTGCCCCAGCAAAGACTAAAAAATTACTATTTTAGAATGTTTTCATTTAAAAAAGCCTTTTTCTGGTCTTTTGATTCCTTTTTAATGGAAAAACAGCCCAAAATGCAATTTTGGCGTTATCAAGTCATCTTTATGAAAAGCGATTAAAATCAAAATTAGCTTTTAAATAATCACTTAAGAAGCTCTTTATCACGTTGAAGTAGCCATCTAGTTATGCTAGTCAATAGAGGATTTATGAATAATTTTAAGGAGCCTGTGAGGAAGGAATATACAAGAGGGGGAGGGGATTGTAAAGCTCAGAATTAGGGTTTTGAACAACGTAGACTATTATAGTATCATTTCATTCTTCCCAGACTTTCTATTCCAGAAATGGCACCAAAAATTCCCTTTTTGGGTGCCATGCGCCACTTTATGTTGGTGTTATCAATTCAAACTTATAAGAAACGACTAAATAGAAAAATTAACTTCTAAATGAGCCCTTAAACAGCTCTCTATGATGTTCCAGTGCCCCGTCTAGCCATTCCATTCCGGAAATGGCAAGCGAATCTTACTTTTTGGGTAGCATATGGCACTATATGACAGCGCTATCAAGTCGAATTTATGAAAAGCGGTAAGATGTAAAACTAGCTTTTAAATAAGTCTTCAAATAGCTCTCGGAAAAAACAAAAAGGAAATGCTAGAGGACAATGCTATCCATGCAAAAAATCGATTTTCCTCGTTGTTCAAGGTGGGAAGGAGGGGGGTTCCAAGCTACCTGAATGGGGTTTTCGACAATGGCGATTTCAAAGTTGTACTTTTTGTTCCGATTTGATGCCCTTTTCGAGGAGTTTCGGGTTCTTTTTCAAAATTTCTTTAATTTCTTCTTTTTTTCAAATTTTACTATCGAGGTAAATCAAAATAATAATTACCACCTCCTGAATCAGCTATGATTGGCTTATTTTCTTGTTAGACATTTTTTAACTTTGATTACTATGGACCACTGTAGATAAATTTAAACAGTAGGTTCAACCTGAAAAATATCTATCTACTACAGTCTCGGCGCGTAAAAAAGCTCCTCCTAATTTTCTTTGTTTAAGCTATCCATTGCATTATTAGTAGTTGTTAGACCAACTTCGGACAATGGTGCGATCTTGTATTATTTATGATTATTAAAGCACAAACAGAGGGGGTGAGCCAGCGAAGTGGTTCGCAACTGTCCCATCTTACAGGTATAGCTTGACTGGGTGGCGTATCAAGGATTTCTAAAAGGGGGAGAGGGTTGGATTAAATTTTTGAAAAAATGGAAATTTCCAGTGCTAACTTCTGATCAACACACTGCAACAGGGAAATATTTGAATATTGCAACAGGGAATTATTGGGAATATTTGAAATTTGCCACAAAATGTTTTACCACAAAGGGACTACCTAATAGTTTTAGCACAGATTATCTTTTAGGTTTGACAATAATCTGTGGTTTTAGATAGTAGTATTTCATCATGGAGCGTCAAAACTTTTTTCTTCTTGGTAAGGAAGAATAGTCCTCTGATTATTTCATCTTTTATACTCTTTTTTTGTGCCATAAAAATGTCCTTCGAAATTAGATGTAGGAACTTTTTTTTCTAATAGCTGGTGGAATGGCCATATCCAAGAAAATACGAAACGTCTGTTAAGAACTGTTTTTCGTGAAATGCTTAGTGAGTTTTCAGAAAATTGAAGGAAATCAAAAGAATTGTATTCGTATTATAAGAAGAATACAAAGGAATGCCTGTTGTTAAAATTGTTGTAAATATTCCGTAACGAACTTGCAAATTACGTAAAACTTCTCATCAAAAAGCATTTTTTTTACCACTCATTAAGTTAACCCTCACGATTCTTCTCAACTATCTTTCCGGTTCCGGGTTACGCACAAGTTTGGTATAAAACTTGGAATGTTTCAGAATTGTGTTAAGATTATTTAATCATTCTAGTTACCGAACTTATTGTCAGTTGCTAACCAAACTTTTTTGTCCAGGGCATTTTCGGAGCCAGAGGGACAGGGGGTATGACCCCTCACTAGATCCACCAATGGCCTTACTGGTATAATTTGCTTTGGCTTTATTATTAAGCTTCAATATGACATAGCAAAAGGCTTTTACAGATGCTAAAATAAATTATTTTAGTCATGTGCATTTCTAGGATTTTCTTTCTTGGAAAAAGGGAGGGGGTTGAGTTATTAGTTTTGTTTTATTTTGATTCTTTACATTCAGTTCTCGTTTTAGCTGTCTTAGTCATAATTAGTTTCGCTTTCTAAGACAATTGTCCTAAGAAAACAGAAGTGACTAAATTTAATTTAGCTGCGAGTCTGCATTCAAGCCGACCACATAATTTCCTTTTAAGAAAAAAAAATTAAAACTATTGAACAGAAATATCAATGCGAAGCGCCAAATTTACTAATAAAATGTCATCACGTTATAGATTTGTTCAAATAAAACTTATGTTTACCTTGATTATCCCAATAAATTCACTCTTTGTTTTTCTTTCCATTCTTAGACCAATGTTATCTCTACCTTTTGCATTATTACAGTCATACCAATTATTTTGCTTTTACTTTTTTACTTCTTCAACGTATTGCATTCTTCCTTATCCCCTAGACACTCGATTCCTCTTATTTCTTTTCCTGTTCTCCAGAGTGTGAAAACCAACGCCACACGCGTGCCTACCCATAAAAAAATCTAATGTCGCTTATGTTTCTTTTGGTTTATATGTTCTGCGGAGGAGCAGCATCACGGTCCGGCGTTGTCTAATGGTTGAGATAGGGAACGATCTTGCTGTTCATATCTCTCTACAGTGCTATGGACCTTGATTGAGCTCTTTCTTAAGTAGGAGCTTTCGCTGCAACCATGATTGCAGCTTGCAATGAACAAACTTTTGATTGACCAGGGATAAAACAGATTTAGCATCTCCCATAACATAAATTTTTAAGCCCCCCTGCCCATTCACTTTATTTTCTTACACTCCCTGTAAGTTTAAAAATGATACCACACGCTGTTCTTGTGTTATTACAAATACGCCATTAGAAAACCTGTCAACATATTCGCTACTCGACAAACCGGAAAAACAGTTCTAATTTCTGTTTTTTTCCTTAGACGAACTTTACAGGAACTTTTTTTTTACGTTTTGCGATCGACATGCCAAAAAAAGCTTTCTGTTTTCCCCTTTTTATCGTTGCTAAGCTAAAGGCTGCTGAAAAAGAAAAAAAGGAAATGAAAGCGCTATAAAAAAAAAACGAAAGTCACTATTTTGTTCTGAAACACAATGAAAATCGAACATGATAGAGTTTTCGCAATTAGTCAATGCTGACTTAAGACCTAAACAATGAAAGACCATTTGACTGAGTCAACTTTCACCATTTCCGACGAAAAGGACTGAGTTTTATTTCTGCTTATATTGATAATTTAAGTAAGGTTAAACTGAACAGGGGTAAAAGTAAATGGAGCTGGGCTAAACAAGAGATGAGTTTCATGGCGGTCGGGTTAAATGGCATTGCGCTAAACGAAGGGTGAATTGAACACGATTGAATTGAACAAGAATCAAGTTGTAACAGAGTTGAGCTGAATGAGGGTCAAGATGTATGGGGCTTAGTTGAATGGGGATCGAGTAGTAACAGGGTTGAGTTGAATGGGTTTTAACTGCATGAGGGCTGAGTTAAACGGGTGTTAGGTTAAACGTGGGTTCAGTTACAAGGGAGTCATTCATTTTAGTCCCATCAACAGCAAGCAAGTGTTATATAGGTCTCTGTGTGGAATATCTCCTATAGGCTTTGAAAAATCGCCTTGATGTTTTTCAAAAATCCTAGATAACAAAAATTACGCCTTTTCTACAACATTAAAAAAAGCCGATAACCTGGTAAATTTTGTGATTTTATAGAAGAACAATTTAGTTCTTTGACTTTTGTTCCTGGTGCTGATCCTATTTTCCCATCCAACTTTTGATTCGTCTATTTTGTATTACACGGCCTTCTTATCTCTGTTCTCTTCCTTTCAACAACGCTCAAAATGGCTCTCATTATTAATTATGAATCCACTGCGGCATTGTAAGTGACAACCATCTCTTCCGTTTCGATCTGCCCCCTTGTTTTGGAAATGTGCACAACGGGAGTGCTAATCCTTCAATTTGCCTCAAACTTAATTTTGATACTCATCACTGTGTTACTGAATTTATTGCTGTTTATCGGCAATGAGATCCATCTTTTTCACCCACCCTAAAGTACAGTTTTGATTTTTATCACATTAAGTTAAGTCTGGAAAAATACTAACTACTTAATGAAGAACGAGCTTCAATTCCTAAATAGTATTGTCCATTTGGACTAAGAGGCACATTTCTCGTCGAAAGCACGATCTTTACCACATATGAGCCACATCAATGCAACATTGGGCCGGCCACTGAGTGCTGGTACTGATGAGCGTAGAAATTTAGCATTTTAATTCTATGTAGAATAATTCCTCGTAATATAATTCTAGCATAGAATAATATTGTCCAATCTGTACTAAGAGTCACAGTCCCCGTTGAAAGCACGATCTTTACCACATTAAATAAAAAAAACAAGTTTTTTAAACTGAAAGTAAGGAGCGACATTAAAACTTAAAACGAACAGAAATTATTCCGTATATGGAAGGGGCTTTCCCTCCTCAACGCCTCGCTCTTTACGCTAAAGTTTTTTATTGCTTTAAAAAATAAAGTTTTGAGACAGAGTCAAACTTTAGCGTAAAGAGCGAGGCGTTGAGGAGGGGAAAGCCCCTTCCATATACGGAATAATTTCTGTTCGTTTTAAGTTTTAATCTCGCTCCTTACTTTCAGTTTAAAAAACTTGTTTTTTTTATTTAATTTTTGAACGTTTTTGAATAAATTCAGGTTTTGATCTTACCTCACCGTACATGAATAATTAAAACAGAATTTGCATATTAATTTAATTTTATTTGGTTAAGTGGCTTTTTCGAAAGTTGTTTAATTTTATTTCCAAACGTTTTTATTAGTAATGAATATAAGTAACTTAAACTCACATAACAAACTTCTATATTCATATATTTTTAATATGTATATTAGGGATTCTCCCCCTATTCAATACTTAGTTCTTTAAGCTTAAGTTCGAATTTCGTTCCAATTCTTTAAAAATGACCGCTTAATCAAAAAGGCCGTAAATTAGAATAAATAGCTCTTATGAAAGTACTAAAAACTTTGGCTTAAAGAACGAGGTATTGACTTGGGGGAGAACCCCCTCATATACATAATAATTTCTGTTCATTTTAAGTTCTAATGTTGCTTCTTACTTTCAGTTGAAAAAACTTGTTTTTTTAAATTTAATTTCTGATCGTATTTTAAATAATGCTTGGAAATCCGGCGCCCCCTTTAGAGAAATGTCCCTTACCCCAAAGAAACATCCTCCATGGAAAGATTCTCCCGAGTAACCCCCTCTTTCAGCCCCCCCCCTACCAGAAAAAAAATTCTTCCTGAAAATATCTGTATACTTCCCAATAACCAATACAATATGTAAGCAATGGGCAAATTTCATAACTTGCAGCCCTTCCCCTGGGAACTGTGGGGGAATAAGTCATCGTAAAAGACATATTTTTTAGATTTTTGACCATGCTGAACATAATGGCCATCTCAAAATTTTGATCAGGTGACTTCGGGAAAAAAATGAGCCTGGGAGGGGGCCTAGTTGCCTTCCAATTTTTTTGTCACTTAAAAAGGGCACTAGAACTTTTAATTTCCGTTCGAATGAGTCCTCCTACAATATTCTAGGACCACTGGGTCAATACGATTACCCCTGGGAAAAAAAAACAAAAAAAAAAACAAAAAAACACGCATCCGTGATCTTTCTTCTGGCAAAAAATGCAAAATTCCACATTTTTGTAGATAGGAGCTTGAAACCTCTTCAGTAGGGTTCTCTGAAACACTGAATATGATGGTGCGATTTTCATTAAGTTTCTATATTTTTTAGGGGGTCTTTCCCCCTTTTTTCAAAAATCAGCCAAATTTTCTCAGGCGCGTAACTTTTGATGGGTAATATTAAACTTGATTAAGCTTATATATTTGAAATCAGAATTAAAATCTGATTCTTTTGATGTATCTATTGGTATCAAAATTCCGTTTTTTAGAGTTTCGGTTACCATTGAGCCGGGTCGCTCCTTACTTACAGTTCGTTACCACGAACTGTTTGATATGAGCCACATCAATGCAACATTGGGCTGGCCACTGAGTGCTGGTACTGATGAGCGTAGAATTTTAGCATTTTAGAAGCCTCATAAATTTTGACGAAAGCTCGGAGAACCAAAATTACTACACGCATTGCTTGTGTAAGTACTTATTTTACCAAATTAAGTTGAATCTCGAAAAAATCTGCTTACTCTCAGAAGGTATGACTCCAAAATAGTAATGCAATCTCTGTATCAATTTTCAAATGCAGGGCAAGGGCACTTACAAAACAGCTTGAGAAACTAATAGAAGGTTTTGAAAACTATTGTCTGTAATGCATCCTGGGAATACACCGGTCTGATAGAATGAAGAACACCTTCGTACATGAAAAGATAAGCAATTATTGATTTTTCCAAAGATCCAGAGAAGTATATGATGATTGTTGGAACCAAATGACCCATGGGGGTCACAGCAGGCTCCTCCACAATTTCCAGCGCTGCGACCATCCTAGTTTTAGAATACGTGGCCAACAGAAAGAGGCGTTTGGTCGATGCCTATGAAGGATGCTAAACAGGCGGGAACATCTTTGGAACACCTGTGACTGCAAGCTCTTCAAAATTCGCCGTGGTGAGGATTCGTTGTCACTTTATGGACCAGCCGACGTGGAACGTGGGACGGAGTCTATGTAAGTTTGACAGGAAATTCAGCTCACTCAAAAACCCTAAACCTCAAAACTGGAATCCTAGGAAGTGGCAACTCTGTGTCACCGGACCCGACTCCTTCTAAGCTATTCTTGAAAGAAAAATTGCTTAAAATGAGTCGATAGATAAGGCTAAGTAGTACTGACAAGTCTTTATTTCATAACATGAAATACGAAAAATATTTGTCCTAATGGACGTCATTAGCAAAAATAGATCAATAGCAAGGAAAAGGAAACCAAGGAGTAGCAATGAAAATATAAAACAGGGAGGAAAAATTATCGAATTTACCTGGGTTGGACAAACTCTTCTCCTGTTCTTTTTGTTTCCGTTCTTCTCTTAACCTTGAAACCTCAAGGGCCTTCTCTCTGTCTTCTTGCTTTTTTGCCTCAGAAACAACCTTGACTGCTGGCTTCAATTCCGGCGTTTTATTAGTGAGGGATTTTAACTCGATCTGGTTTGCTTCTATATCCTGTAGAACAAAATAAAATTATGTCAATATGAATTAAAAAAAAACCTAAATGGATAAAAAAAAACTAAAGAGATACTATTTGATTATAAATCTGTCTTTTCCAAAGGCAACTGAAATTCCTATACTTCCTTCAGAAATACTTGGCTGTTTCCTGACGACAAATATAATGCAGTGTACAGGTTCAATCCACTGACAGATTTGCTCTTCTCGAGAGCTGTTTGTGTGATATTGTAGCATTTGTTATAATTAATGTATAATACATTATGTAGTCATTTACATTTAGCATTTGTTATAATTATTGTGTATTACATTATGTGGTCATTTACATTTAGCATTTGTTATATTTAATGTGTATCACATTATGTAGTCATTTACATTTAGAATTTGTTATAATTTATGTGTATTACATTATGTATTCATTTACATTTAGCATTTGTTATTTTTAATATGTTCTACATTATGCAGTCATTTAAATTTAGCATTTGTTATAATTAATGCGTATTACATTACGTAGTCATTTACATTTAGCTTTTGTTATAATTAATGTGTATTACATTATGTAGTCATTTACATTTAGCGTTTGTTATAATTGATGTGTATTACATTATGTAGTCATTCAGATCTAGCATTTGTTATAATTAATGTGTATTACATTATGCAGTCATTTAAATTTAGTATTTGTTATAATTAATGTGTATTACACTATGTAGTCATTTATTTTTGTTTCTTTTCTTTGCGACGACTGTCTTCAGCTTCAACAGTTTCAATTGATTCTTTTACTTTATTCATAGCCGACAACAGATTTCTCAGGTTAAGCACTGAAAAACAGATAGGTCATTACAACTTGAATTAATTATTAATCTTGGCGTACCTTTGAAACCAAAATGTTTCCAGGCCCACGTCAGAAAGAGTTAAGAACATTTAAAAAGTTAAGAGTTAAGGGTACCATGTAACGTTTTAACGCAGCTAAGCAAGACAAAAAACTCAGCTTTCTAGAAAGTAAGTACTTCATAAGCATCGTGCGAATTTCACTATCTGTTGCTTTAACTTCAGTTGTTTTTCAATCTAGTACTTAGTTTAATTATGTACCTGATTTTGATATACTGGCCAAATTAAACCAAGTTTTAGCTAAAATCACTCATGGTTAAAAACCTGAAAAAAAGGCATAAAAAACAAACAAAAGCTTAAATTTTTACTCTAATCAATGCTTGAAAATGTTCAATTCTTAAAGTTAAAAGTAATTATTTTAATTTAAGTAAAAACTCCAGAAAACAAAAGTGAATCTTCTGTCCGTATTTAGTGCTTAGCCACTTCTGAAGGAGACATACTAACTAAACAAAACAGTACCACAAGATTCCTTATTTTATGCTCTTTCTAAAATATCATGGTCACTTTCCTGACAATACAAAGCACTGGTACCTGCAGCCTCGGCCCAATGAATTTCAGTTTCACCTAGGTAATTTGCAATGGAATGTGAATAAAAGTTATTCCAAATGATTGAAAAAAGTGGGTAATAACGGAAGAAAAAAATTATATTCCGATTAATAGAAACATTTCGCATGTTACGAAGTAAGAATTTTGAAGACCATCATGCGAATTAGGTTAGATTGTCAAAAAAGCAACCATAATACTTGGAAAGAGCCTAAAATAATGAATCTCATGGCACTTCTTTTATTTGTTTAGTATATAATAATAATTTTTGCCCGCTCATACAAAAAAAAGAGAAAAGCGGAGTAATATAAAAGAAGAAAAGGAAAAACAAGAACACTTAGGACCAAAGAACAAAATTAAGTAGCAACTTTTTCATTTGCACTCGCAGATCAAAAGGCAATAAACTCGAGCAATGTTTCCAACGCCTTTTTTTCTGAACTTGTTTCAGTGGACGGCACAACGACAATTGGGTCTACCATAATTTGAGATCTTCAAAAGTAGATATATCTTCAGAAGTGGCCAACAACTAAATTTTTACCACATTTTCTTCTTCGAAATTCCATTTAATCCGCTGATAATCCTTCAGAAGTGGCCAACAACTAAATTTTTCCCACATTTTCTTCTTCGAAATTCCGATTAATCCGCTGATAATCCTTCAGAAGTGGCCAACAACTAAATTTTTCCCACATTTTCTTCTTCGAAATTCCGATTAATCCGCTGATAATCCTTCAGAAGTGGCCAACAACTAAATTTTTCCCACATTTTCTTCTTCGAACGAACATTAGTAATTCCAACTAATCCGGTGATGATTCTCTAGTAATTATTACGATAGAATTATTTTGTTTTATTGCTTTCGTTTTCTTAGAAGAATTTTGTTGCTTTAGTGTTTTCTTACAGTTTTCTATGTCCTAGACCTATAATTGGAGACCATAATGAGAACTAGGGTATATTGTCATAAAAGCGACCATGACGCATCAAAAGAGCTTAAAATAAGGAGTTTTTTGGTACTTCTTTTATTTGTTTAGCATGTTTTCTTCAGAAGTGGCACACCATTAAATTTCTTCCACAGTTTCTTCTTCACGCAAACATTAGTAATTCCAATTAATCCGGTGATGATCCAATGACTTAAATAAAAGGAAAAGAAAAAACAATCTAGTTTTGGAAACATGCTACTAAGAAATCTTAAAATGTTTTACATTTTTAATTGCGTTCTTAAAAGCAATTGTGATTATTGCCGAACAATTTAGTTCTCCCTAGAAGAGTCGATTTTATATTAGCTACAGACCTCAAACTCTGTATCTATTATAAAAAAATCTCCTATAGCTTTGTGGCTCCTTTCAAAATCATTTCAGTCGTATTTTGCTTTTAGTGATCCATAAAAACAAAAAGATAAAAAAGACAAAAACATCAGGGCTGTAAAAGATGTAAAAAAAGACTATATTTCAAATAGATATCTTAAATTTTGCTCAATTGAGGTCCATTTAACTATACTTAGGGGGAAAGCACCTACCCCTGATTCCATGAGAATGTGAAAATATCCTATATAGTGAATTTAGGCACGTAAGTGTGATTTTTTTCACGGATATAAAATTTTGGTGGGCGATATTCGTTATAATGGGTCATATTTGCCCTCCTCGAAACCAGGTTTTCAAATTGTCTACAATGTGTCAGTAATAGTTTTCAGGATCAAATCGACACTCACAAGCAGAGTTGGGAGAAACAAGGGGCAAGTGGATCTGAAACTTGGACTTGAGGAGATGGATGTGTGTATCGAAAGACCTGCTGTCTGACCACCAAAGGTCGCCAAAACAGCATATCTACAACATCTCGGCAACTGCTTGGGTGATGAACAAATTTCCCACCTTGTCTTGAGAATGATTTTGAGATGGAGAAAAGTATCAATGCCAATTTGTGTCTTTGACTTACAAAACATTTCTGCATTTTAATTTTTTCGGTAATTTTTAATCTTTGCACACTAAAGTAGCAAGGTAAGCCAAAATACATCATATCTTTCCTGGTTTATCAAAATTTCGCATCTGCAATATGTCGGAAATTACTTGTGGTATCAAGCTGAAGCTTTATGGGAGTGTTCGAGGGGAGTCATAATTGAACTACGGCTTGGTGGAGAGGGTAATGGTGGAACAAAAGATACCGTATGTGTTAAGGTTTTCGAAATACAGTATCTACAATGAACGGCACGGGATTGAGCTTGAAGTTTTCAGGTAGCTTAGCAGGAGGCAGGGAGAGGGGTAAGGGGACTTCAATTTTGTTTACGTGGGAGAGGCTAAACATATTTTCTCGTCACTCAGCCTACATGTTTTATTACCCTAAGCTACTATAGAATCTACTTAGAATCTTAATAGCAAGGTTAAATAGCATGAGAATTCAAAAGAAACTATGTTTTTCTAGACAATCAAAATACTGTATCTGTACTATTTTGGGAACGGTGAGTGAAGATTTAACTTAAACTTGGGTCAATCAAAAGAGACTAAGTGGGCTACTTCCAGGCTATCATTAATACAATATCTCAGGAACAGCTCAGAGCGTTGAGTTGAAACTTTCAGGTGATGTAATAAAAGGAGAGGAGAGAGGCAGGAGGCCTGAAATGTTGTGTCGGGCAGAAGAGCGCAAATCGAAGCAAATTTTGTATAGGGTGGAATATGTTCTGTCTCAAGCCATCTTAATTGTTTCTGAACTTGATAAGATTCGGGATAAATTCAAGGTTAAGTTACTAGGTACACCAAAAGACACCATCTATTACCAGATTATCAAATATCTGAACTATCTCGACGATGGCTTGGGAGACCCAAGTTGAAAATTCAAGGGAGCTTATACTCCTTTTTTTACGGGGAGGGGTGTTATACCTTAAGATTGTGACTTGGGAAGGGGTTAGAGAAGAGCTAAACATATTTTGTCTCAAATTTCCCTAGAATTTTGAGCACTTTGAGCCCCTGGAGAACCGGAATGTATTCAGGGTACAGTAGCATTGTAAATCAAAGGACACTACATTTACCCAGGTTATCAAAATGGGGTATTCATAAGATTTAAAAGACGGCTTTGAAGATAGATTGAAACTTTCGATACATCATAAAGGGTCAGATGAACCTCTAGTTTTAACTAAGAGGAGGGGATACGCATAAATCTAAGGACGCAGCGGATTCCCAGGCTATCAAAATAGCAAATTTGTAATAACTAGAGAATGTCTAGGGGGATGCATTTCAAACTTTTAGATAGCAGGGGACAAAGAGATTTAAAATTTAGGGTTGGAGAGAGTGTCTTAAATTGTTTTTTTTTTTTTTTAATCTATTAAAATATTTTCTATATATAAGCCCCACTAGAATTATAAATTTTTTATGGAAAGCAATATAAATAAAAATTGGAACGTGTGGTACGGGATTATTAAAATAGCGAATCTGAACTATCCAAAGAGTTGTTTGGGGTCTTAGGTTTATAGTGTCAGGAAATGTTAAGGAGGCCAACTGTATCTCGAGTTTTGACTTAGGGGAGGAAACAAAGGAGGCCACATAAAAAATATGTATTCTCATATCTACCTAGGCATTTTTTTTATTACAAGCTTTAAAGGGACTATGCTCTATACATGATTAAGTAGCAAGGGCAATAAAAAAAAATGTATAAAATATGGCTACGTGACCCGTAGTATCTGCAACATCCTAGGGGAGGCTTCGCGGATCAATCTGAAAATTTCATAGTGTTTGGGAGTGGGGGGGCAAGCAGCCCTCAAATTTCAGCTAAGGAGAAGGGAACAGCGGGGAAGTGTCTCAAGATCTGATGTCCAGTCTATTTAAAATATTTGGCACTATGAGCCCTAGATGGAATTTTCCCGTTGAAGTAGCTGATCAGAATTCAATAAACGCAGAATGAAATAAAAAGGGGTTAGAACTTTCAGAGAGTAATTTGGGTAGGTAGAAGAAATCAAAATATTAAGTTTTGGGAAAGGAATAACGGTGTAAAAAATTTTGTTTCCTGTTCGTCCGTCCGAAAAAAGGAGCCCTTATGAGTCTAAAAAAAAAAAATAGAAAAAATGTGTCATCCAATAACTGGCTCAAAACTATTTCTTTACGATACGGTAAACTAACTATCGCATACTTCTTTTCATCCAATCTACATGGTATTGTATATTTTTGAAAGATTATAATAATAATAATAATCTGTATTTAAAAGTCAACTAAAGCCATATACAAAAATACATACTAAAGAAAAATTACACTTCATTTGACATCCTTCCCATCAATACAAAATTTCCTACTGCCACAATATAACGGGGAGTCCTAGACCTCATTAACTCACAAAGCAGCCTATCATCCCCCTCCTGGATAATTAATCCCCTTAAATGAGATAGTTGCTTACACCGGAGGAGGAAATGGCCCAACCCATAATCATTTTCCCCACATCTCAAGCAACTACACCCGGCCTCCGGACCTTCCCTCTTTTTCCCTGCAACCTTAGTATAAATTGGAAGACAATTTGCTCGAATCTGAATCCTTATCCTCAAATACTTAATGGGCAATCCCAACTTGAAATAAAACTCATGACCAAAATTCTCTTTTACTTCTCTATACAAAGTAAGACTCGGAGATTTGTCCACAGCTGCTTGCCATAATTGCCCTTCTTGGTCTTCAATTCTTGCACCAAATTCCTTGAAGAACTTTTCATGGTCCTCTGTCCCTTTTCCCTTCTCCCACGAACTTGAAAATCCATTCTCATCTAATATCCTCTTGATTTGTGCCGTCCATGATGTTTTGTTACACTGAAGGAGACAATCTTCATATGCTGATCGGGCGAGTCCAGTCGGGGGAAGTTCTAGAAGTCTTAACCAAAATTTGATGTATGGGTATATCTTTTCAATTTCAGACTAAATACACAAAGATCACCTTTTAAGACTAACGTATGTGTTGTATTGTGTAGGCCAAAACTCGTTTATAATATTGAAGTTCAAGGGTGTCTATTTGCTTTCCGGCTGATACCCCCATATTTCTGATCCGTAATGTATGATAGCCAAAATTTTAGCATTAAATATATATTGTTGTGGAGGCTTAATTCACTTATTTCTGCTATTGATGTGCTTCTGTCTAGACCAACTAATGCATTTCTTCATTTCTGTTCCATTGTTGTAATATGACTGGTCTATTTTCCATTTTGACAAAGGATGAAACCTAAGTATTTGGCCTTTTCCACCACTTCCAGCATTTTTCCATTCAATAAAAATTGTGGTGCTGATTCCAAGGGTTTTTTGCTAAAAATCATGACTTGGGATTTCGTGACATTCACCTCTAGTTTCTTCACTTGCAAATATTTTTCAAGGAGATTCAAGAGAGTTTGTAAATCATTATTTGTCTTTGCCAGTAATATAATGTCGTCTGCAAATAGTAGCATTGACATATTCAGATTTCTCAGTCGGAGAGTAGGTGCCCATCTTTGTCGGAAATAAGGAACAATATCATTAATAAACATAGCAAATAATTTTGGCGAGAGTGTACTTCCTTGGCGCACGCCCTTTTTCGAGAAAAAAGGCAGAGATATTCCCTTCCTAACAACTTTTACAAAACTTTTATTCAATGAATACATAGATGATAGAATTTGTAAAAAAAAGGGGCTGGTAGGCCTAGATTTACTAATAAATTCAGCAAAAAAACCCGATGTACACTATCAAATGCTTATTTCAAATCTATTAGAGCCACATATAATTTTCCTTTACCTTTGCAGTGCTTTTCTACAAGAGCATTAATAACAAAAACTCTATCAGCTGTGGAATAACCTGGTCTGAACCCACCTTGTTCTTCCTGCAAGATTTTTTTATATAACATTTGATTCATAAAAAGTGGCTTTATTTCTTGTCTCCCCAATAAGCTTTAAAAAGACGTTTAGAAATTTCTTCGGGCGGAAGGAGTATTTTTTTTCGGGGGGGGGGGGGTACAAAAAAAAATGTACTTGATGATAAAACCCCTACCGCTCAAGTTGTTCATTCATTGACGCATTATAGGATCTGTTTTTTTTTTTCGTTAGTTTCTTTCAGTTTAGCGTGAGATAAGACAAAGAGAAGTGACAGAATAGATAAAAATATATAATTTGTGCTATATATTTGCACATTAGGGGTGCGGGGGATAGTGGTAAAGTATCTGGGCAGTGTGAAGTTAGAAAACAATTCTTACTCTATAATATGCAGAATAATTGTACCTAACACATTAGGCCTGCATACCCGCTCTACTTTCCCCAAACAAGTTGAACAAAAAAAGGGTAACAAAAAACTTTGAAATTCGCATCAAAAATTTGTTTATAAGCGTTTTGGTTACGTTTTACGGGTGTGACGAAATTTTTTTTTTTGGGGGGGGGGGAAGGGGGGTCAAATCCGATTACCCCCACCCCCGAGATACGGCCTTGGATAATAATCAACCTAAAGAAAAATATGTTGTTTTTTTTTTAAATAAAGAACGGGAGTTGATAATACTTTATAAGTTGCATTCTGGGTAGTAGATATATTTATGACATTTGATGCTTGCAATGATTTTTATTATAAAAAAGTTGTGAAGTGTGGTATTCGCGTTAATAAGTTACCATTTTTACTGCCTGTCCGGAGGCCTCTTTTGAAGGCCTCTCCTCTTTTGATATCTCTATGAAAGTATGCTTAAGCAGGACTAATTTAAGCCGTTTTAAATGATAAACATATTATTAATCACAAGAAGTGATGAGAAACGGCATCTCCCCTTTCCACTGAGTGGATGCATTTATCTTCAGGCAAGTCCTAAATTAAAATCTCTAGTCAGCAAAAAAAAGGCATCAAAAATTCAAAAAACACATCTCGACTTTATTTTGACACTGGAAGTATTTAAATCTAGAATGCAAACAGTAGCATGTGTCTTATGAGCATATGAAATTATTGTCAATAGTATTGTGGATTGAAGTTATTGTCAATAGTATTGTGGATTAGAGTTATTGTCAATAGTACTCTGGATTTGAGTTATCGTCAAAATTTATCGTCAATAGTATTGTGGATTTGAGTTATTGTCAAAAGTTATAGTCAATAGTATTCTGGATTTGAGTTATTGTCAAAATTTATCGTCAATAGTACTGTGGATTTGAGTTATCGTCAAAAGTTATAGTCAATAGTATTCTGGATTTGGGTTATTGTCAATAGTATTGTGGATTTGAGTTATTGTCAAAATTTATCGTCAATAGTGTTGTGGATTTGAGTTATTGTCAATAGTATTGTGGATTAGAGGTCTATTTCGAAATAGACCTCTCCCAGAAAATATTGAGGACTCCAAAAAGAGCATATCTGAAATCAACTCAATTGAACAGAGCCCTCAACTTCTTTTGATGGTGCTATGCGTGTCTATTAATGTGATAACTACATTTTAAAGGTTAACACAAATGTATTTACCTGTTTATTAGTTTCTTCATAAAAATACTTAGGTAATTCTTCATTATAAACAATCTCTTTTTCTTCCAAACTTTTTCTACTTTCTTCTTCAGCAACTCTTTCCATCCTCCAAAGCTCCCACTGACCTGGGCACCCATCTCTGAGCTATGCTTTTCGTCTTAGTCTTACTCGACCTGAAACAGATTTAAACATGTACAATATTTTCATTAAGCAAAGAGATTTACAACTATTATCATAATAAATATAGTCGATAGGAATTTTACAGACAAAGTTTGGATGATACTTTGAACTGCAAATTGAAATCAGTCAACCACTATTTCCCATCTCTGTTCAAAACGTATTTTTTTTTAAGTAAAATTGAATAAAGTAATTTTTCATTATTTGACAGATTGTATTGAGAAAGGTAGGGAAACAGAAAAAACAACACAAGGGGAAAAGAAAATGTATGAAAATTTGATTATATCGCAACAAAGTAAAAGGTAATATAGAATAAGATAAAAAAAGATAAGTAGAAGATAAACAAACACAAAAAATCAAAAATGATAAATGCTATTATTCCGTAATTTCTCAAAGTCATTGAATGTCAGATATTGAGAACGAGAAGCTTAGATTACATTCAAAATTCCTTCCCTCATCTTTGGAAAATAAAAGATATGTATTAAAGTCAGAATGTTACAATTAATTGGCCATACACTAATTCTCTTTTTTGAAAAATTTTCAGTGAAATATTAAAGATTCTTGACGCGTCCTGTGGTGGCGCAGTGGGTTTATCTTCAGCTTGGTAAGGTAAGGGGCCCAGAGATCGAACCCCACTGAAGCAACACACCGCAGGGGCGACGCAAGGACCTTAGTAGTCACGAAGCGTCGTTAATTCGATACATACAAGATTCTTGAGACAAAAAAAATAAAACGGATGGGGCAGCTCTGCAAGCGATGTGCACCAGACAATTCTATCCAACTTGCATTTTGCATTAACAAGAACCTTGAAATCACATAATGTAGAATCAAATGAAACTGAACAAATTAGATTGATAAAATTGACTCCAAGACAGCCATGCGTCAAAAAGGATTTTCTCCGTATAGAGCAAAAACAAAATGTACGCGCTTTATGTCAATTCAGTCATATGAGGTCGTCACCGGAAAAATCAGCTTTAAAGGTCTTTGTAGTCAAGAATATTACGGAAAAATATTGAAAATGACAAGGCGAACATTAAAGGTACACAGAAAATCGTTAGTGAAGTGTTAAATATTGGTGGAAAGATTGAAACTCAGACTAGCCTGATTAGTTGATAATCGAACAGTCGTTGGAAGTGAAGAAATTTATGATATTTTTGGAGGCTATTTCGCTAATTATTAGCAAACTTAATGAAATTATTCAGCCTTTTAAAGATGAAACAATTTGGGAGTCAATATGAATATTGATGAAACTAATACGAAGGAGCAAAAGCAAAAAAAAAACAACATATTTATAATTTAAAATCGCCAGAAGGATCTCAATGTGATGACAATCAATTAGTGATGGTATATTATTTGTATTTTCTTGTTTATCTGATAAACATGATACTGAAAAACGGAAGTTTCTTCTAAAATTAAAATATGCAAAGGGTAAAAATTTGCATTAATGAAGTCAAAAACCGAGTCCACAAACTGAAGACCGAACCTGATGTTGCTTCATTTTAAAAACTATATAGAAAGGTCAAGCACAAAAGACTAGCCAATCACCTCAGCCAATATAGATTTCTCGCAAGATCACAGTTCAGATTCAGGAAAGACCACTCTACTGTTGACGCTGTTCCCCATTCTACACAGCTGCATATGAACGTGGTGAATAAGTGCTTTCAATCAATTGCGGTTCTATCTCTTGCGCCCTGGGAGAAATCTTGATTAGCACCCTCCCCTCCATCTTGTCACTCAAAAACTTTCAGGCCAAATTAAAAAAAAAAATCTTTCTCTTATTCAAATCTGACTTTTGCTACTTTATATGGGAGATTTGGAAAAAATAAAATTTCGGTTGTTAACTGAGCCCTCTCCTTTATCTTAATAAAAATCAGATTTCAAAAATTACAAAATGATTATAAATATCAAATTATTTATTTGAAAATTTTGCACCCCTTAAATTTCTGCGGCCGGGGCAAGTGCTCCCTCTGCCCCCTTACTAAAACCGCCTCTGCTTTCAATGTCCATATATTTTGGCAAAATCTTTGAATTTGATATTTCATTGAGCAGGATAGTTCTTTTTTAAATAGCTTAAATATTATTAAGAAAGTAATTAGTGATTGATTAGATGGAAATTGATTAAAACAGCGACGGTTCAACTTATAAAAGTTTTGATATTTATTTTGGTATTCCACTTTGTTCAAAGCTATGGGCCATGCTGTGTCTGACTTAAGTAAATACCGTGTGTCTTTATATTTTTGGGGTATGACATACGTCATTAGATGATAACACAGTGTTTATAACAACATATTCTTGCGTGAATATTGTAATTGAAAAGGCTAAGAAATCCCTAAATAAATTGGTAAGTTATCAAAATTTCGATAAATAGGTTTAATATATTAACCAATAATTATTAACAGATATAAATTTTTGAATATACTATAAATATATGTACCTATTAATCAATAAACTGATTAATAGAGTTTAGACACTTATCAAAAGCCAAAACGGAAAACTGGAATTGAAAAAAAGTACAATTTTGGCAGCGCGGGAATAGCAGGGAGAACAGCAGGCACTTTGTCCCTATTCCGTATCCCCCTTTTAATGCCTCACAAATTCAGGGATCTTATCCCCGCCATCAGCCACAAAATGTGGCAAATTTTGCCACAGCAACCGCAAGTTCAAGCACGGGTCTAAAATCGCTCTAAAATTGGATGCCCTTTTCGTTGTGTAAAGTCAAAAAGCTCAGAGATTTTAACAGAGGTGTTTACTCTTCAACGTCCAGGAAAGGTCTAATTTATATAATTACACCAAAGAAATATTTGAAAGCGAATATAGCTATTTTCATGGCTCTCAGCCAGGACAGGTAAAATAATCAAGCCTGCTAAATAATAATAATCTGACAAGTCTCCTAAAACTTATTCTACATTTTTCAACACAGGCCTGGGCCAGAATTCGGTTTGTATGTTTACCAAACATCTATTCATTGCGGGATCGAATCCTATTAATTCCCAAAACTAGCTGGATTTTGAACAAAATCCAAAGTTTCAGTATTTTTTTATGTCCGTTAAAAATGAATCAACATACATTCAATCATGATTCTGTCTCATCAAGAGTCTATTTACTTTATATAAATTATCTAGTTAAAAACTAAAACAAAAATGAAGCAAAGCAACTAAAATATTCAGTAAAATAATAGTTTTACAGCAATAATAGTTAAATAATAATAGTAAATAATAGCTAAATAATAGTAAGGTAATTGTTATAATGTGGTAGGATTTAAGGATTTGAAACCCAAAGTTTTAGCATCGATTGTCTCTGCATTGTATACTCAAAAATACCCATTTTATTTGCCTGAAACATCACTGTTGCTACTCCCTTTTGATTTTTTTTTTCAAATTTATTAGTGCAGTAGTATATCATCCTAGCTAAATTATATGGCCCACTGCAAATTTACCATGAAATTTACCCATTTTATTTGCCTGAAACATCACTGTTGCTACTCCAATTGCTACTCCAACATCACTGTTGCTACTCGATTGTCTCTGCATTGTCTACTCAAAAATACCCATTTTATTTGCCTGAAACATCACTGTTGCTACTCCCTTTTGATTTTTTTTTCAAATTTATTAGTGCAGTAGTATATCATCCTAGCTAAATTATATGGCCCACTGCAAATTTACCATGAAATTTACCCATTTTATTTGCCTGAAACATCAATGTTGCTACTCCAATTGCTACTACAACATCACTGTTGCTACTCGATTGTCTCTGCATTGTCTACTCAAAAATACCCATTTTATTTGCCTGAAACATCACTGTTGCTACTCCCTTTTGATTTTTTTTTTTCAAATTTATTAGTGCAGTAGTATTTCATCCTAGCTAAATTATATGGCCCACTGCAAATTTACCATGAAATTTACCCATTTTATTTGCCTGAAAAATCACTGTTGCTACTCCAATTGCTACTCCAACATCACTGTTGCTACTCGATTGTCTCTGCATTGTCTACTCAAAAATACCCATTTTATTTGCCTGAAACATCACTGTTGCTACTCCCTTTTGATTTTTTTTTTTTTCAAATTTATTAGTGCAGTAGTATTTCATCCTAGCTAAATTATATGGCCCACTGCAAATTTACCATGAAATTTACCCATTTTATTTGCCTGAAAAATCACTGTTGCTACTCCAACATCACTGTTGCTACTCGATTGTCTCTGCATTGTCTACTCAAAAGTACCCATTTTATTTGCCTGAAACATCACTGTTGCTACTCCCTTTTGATTTTTTTTTTCAAATTTATTAGTGCAGTAGTATTTCATCCTAGCTAAATTATATGGCCCACTGCAAATTTACCATGAAATTTACCCATTTTATTTGCCTGAAACATCACTGTTGCTACTCCAATTGCTACTCCAACATCACTGTTGCTACTCGATTGTCTCTGCATTGTCTACTCAAAAATACCCATTTTATTTGCCTGAAACATCACTGTTGCTACTCCCTTTTGATTTTTTTTTCAAATTTATTAGTGCAGTAGTATTTCATCCTAGCTAAATTATATGGCCCACTGCAAATTTACCATGAAATTTACCCATTTTATTTGCCTGAAACATCACTGTTGCTACTCCAATTGCTACTCCAACATCACTGTTGCTACTCGATTGTCTCTGCATTGTCTACTCAAAAGTACCCATTTTATTTGCCTGAAACATCACTGTTGCTACTCCCTTTTGATTTTTTTTTTCAAATTTATTAGTGCAGTAGTATTTCATCCTAGCTAAATTATATGGCCCACTGCAAATTTACCATGAAATTTACCCATTTTATTTGCCTGAAAAATCACTGTTGCTACTCCAATTGCTACTACAACATCACTGTTGCTACTCGATTGTCTCTGCATTGTCTACTCAAAAATACCCATTTTATTTGCCTGAAACATCACTGTTGCTACTCCCTTTTGATTTTTTTTTTCAAATTTATTAGTGCAGTAGTATTTCATCCTAGCTAAATTATATGGCCCACTGCAAATTTACCATGAAATTTACCCATTTTATTTGCCTGAAACATCACTGTTGCTACTCCAATTGCTACTCCAACATCACTGTTGCTACTCGATTGTCTCTGCATTGTCTACTCAAAAATACCCATTTTATTTGCCTGAAACATCACTGTTGCTACTCCCTTTTGATTTTTTTTTTTTTTTCAAATTTATTAGTGCAGTAGTATTTCATCCTAGCTAAATTATATGGCCCACTGCAAATTTACCATGAAATTTACCCATTTTATTTGCCTGAAAAATCACTGTTGCTACTCCAATTGCTACTCCAACATCACTGTTGCTACTCGATTGTCTCTGCATTGTCTACTCAAAAGTACCCATTTTATTTGCCTGAAAAATCACTGTTGCTACTCCCTTTTGATTTTTTTTTTTTCAAATTTATTAGTGCAGTAGTATTTCATCCTAGCTAAATTATATGGCCCACTGCAAATTTACCATGAAATTTACCCATTTTATTTGCCTGAAAAATCACTGTTGCTACTCCAACATCACTGTTGCTACTCGATTGTCTCTGCATTGTCTACTCAAAAATACCCATTTTATTTGCCTGAAACATCACTGTTGCTACTCCCTTTTGATTTTTTTTTTCAAATTTATTAGTGCAGTAGTATTTCATCCTAGCTAAATTATATGGCCCACTGCAAATTTACCATGAAATTTACCCATTTTATTTGCCTGAAACATCACTGTTGCTACTCCAATTGCTACTCCAACATCACTGTTGCTACTCGATTGTCTCTGCATTGTCTACTCAAAAATACCCATTTTATTTGCCTGAAACATCACTGTTGCTACTCCCTTTTGATTTTTTTTTTTCAAATTTATTAGTGCAGTAGTATTTCATCCTAGCTAAATTATATGGCCCACTGCAAATTTACCATGAAATTTACCCATTTTATTTGCCTGAAACATCACTGTTGCTACTCCAATTGCTACTCCAACATCACTGTTGCTACTCGATTGTCTCTGCATTGTCTACTCAAAAATACCCATTTTATTTGCCTGAAACATCACTGTTGCTACTCCCTTTTTATTTTTTTTTTTTAAAATTTATTAGTGCAGTAGTATTTCATCCTAGCTAAATTATATGGCCCACTGCAAATTTACCATGAAATTTACCCATTTTATTTGCCTGAAACATCACTGTTGCTACTCCAATTGCTACTCCAACATCACTGTTGCTACTCGATTGTCTCTGCATTGTCTACTCAAAAGTACCCATTTTATTTGCCTGAAACATCACTGTTGCTACTCCCTTTTGATTTTTTTTTTCAAATTTATTAGTGCAGTAGTATTTCATCCTAGCTAAATTATATGGCCCACTGCAAATTTACCATGAAATTTACCCACCACATTTGCTATTACCTTTTGATTTTTTTTTTCTTCAATTTATTAGTGCAGTAGTATATCCCTTTAAAGCCATATATTGAAAAATGAATTCCCCTATAACTGGAATATTCAATCATACAATGCACCTTCAAAGTCCAATTGCTACATTGGTCTCCCGTTATTTTAGCCAACGCTAAAATAATGGGATTCAAAATTCTAAGCATCGAGGGTTTCAAAATTCTAAGACACGAGGGATTCAAAATTCTAACCGCTTAACTTTAGGGGCACGTACCTCTAAACCAACGTTACTGATTCGTTACCATATAACGTTACTGATATAACGTTTCCATTCATAACTGATGTTGGCTGAATGTAATACCATACCCTCGAAGATTAATTATGTCAAAACGACTTAGCGGAGTTGACCCAAAACCAACCTCAGTTATGATTGGTTTTCAAGTTATCGCCTACAGGAAATCTTCCTATTCTCGCAAGAAAATGAGAAGTGGCGACTTACATACTTTTTCATTCGACTGATGATGTTGACAAATTCTTGAGAATGGGAGTTTTTAAAAGGCCCTTCTATACATATCAAGGGGGTTTCAGAATTGTTTCCTATTGGCGGGGATATGACAGTCAGATATTTTATTAGACCCAAATAAATATTTTGGCATTTTTACTTTAGTGGTTTTTTTTAATGGGAGAAGTGGAGGTTAGGAAATCTGGAAAAGGTGGTAAATTCCCACCCTCCCTGAGTACAAACGGAACTGATGGTATTTGAAAGCTTTACCTATTCAAAGACGATTTCCTATCTTCAAGAAAATTCTGGTTCTCCAGAGGAACATCCTTTAAGCCAGCAGCAGGTTTTTTGGATCGATCAAACTCTGGCAAGTTGGCAAGCAATCCTTTTGACCTGAGATTCTCAATTTCTTCCACTTTGGGCTTCCCTGGACTTACTGTGATTTCATAATCTATTTCAGCTGCAAAAATAATATTAACTTCTATCAAATCAGAACTTGTCGAAAATATACAAATATGAATAAACAGCCAATGCGGGAGTATATACAGTAATTTCTGTACCTACCACAAGCAAGTTTAATAAAAAATTACGTTTAATAGAAAATTACGTAAAAAAGCTTAAAGTGCACTAAAATTGGATACACTACTTCACTAATGTGGTTTAATTTATTCAAATTGGGGTCAAAAGACTTTACATTCAAGTGAGTACCAATTCGCCCAGTCGATATAATACGTCAGCAAACAGTGTATAAAACACTATTTTATATTAATTCCCAAACCAGAAAGAAGAATTCAACACAGGGTTAGTACATGAAGATCTTCAGCATTGATTTTTTTTTTTGCACAATAAATAATAACGAAGACCACACTGCTTTTCCATAACACAAACAACAAAAGGAAAAACACTGAGAAATTATTTGAAGAGAGTGATTTTTTTTTATTAACATTTCGCATCTGTATCTAAGAACCGTCATCAGCAATGCGCAAATATAAAATAAAATAAAAATAATAATAAAATATAAATTTTGTACAATAAATATTAAGATATAATAAATATATAATAGATATAAAAGCAGATATAATAAATTTTAAAATAAAGCTCCCAATTAAATACGTAACCACTAAAACTAAGATTAAAATTTTCCAAGTTCATTTGTATTAACAATTGGTTTTGGAATATAATTTACTCAATCCTTTTTATTAAATTTGCTTGTTATCCCTTTAACCCAATTTCTACTTAAAGAAGTATTATTACTTAAGTTTCAAATCTACTGCCTCTTGTACAACTGGCTTAATGACCAAACCATTACAAGTGAAGGAGGGGTTTTCGAAAAGTATTGCAAGGCTAGGGTTTTCCAAAATATTGCTGCTGACGTACAGCGGAATGACAAGAATTATGAACACTATTAGAATTTATAAATGTTCAAATGGACTTATCCCCATTTGAACGTTTATTTGTTCGTTATAGAAAGGCAGTGTGGTCTTGAAAAAAAAATAATTAAACCAATGGTTATATTATCCTTATGGTGTTGAAGGGGTTTTCCAAATTTTGGTGAGTTTCACCCATATAAGAATTGCCGCAGTCACATGGTATTTAATACACCCCTTTTGAGGAGTAACTGGGGTCTTACCACAACAAATGACCGTTTTCTGCCACAAAACAAAAATTTTGGCCAAATAGAGCCAAACACTGGTGAAAAGAAATTAGAAAATAGACAGTCAATCGAAAATTACTCAAAACTGTTTATATAATAGATTTTAGAAAACTCTAATTTTATAATAGAGTTTAGAAAATTCATGGTTTTCAAATTACCTGGTTTTCAAATTTCAATTCATGGTTTTCAAATCATCTGGTTTTCCATTCATGGTTTTCAAGTTACCTTGTTTTCAATTCATGGTTTTCAAATTGCCTGGTTTTCAAATTTTCTTTGAAAACTACATACATATTATTTTGTTTACAAACTTATTTTTTCCATTTCGCAGTAATTTTTGGTATGCTTGGAAGGCAGATTACATTCGAAGTTTTATTAGGAATTTCACATGATAAAAGATCTTTGACTTTAAGCGAATGTCTTTTTAGTCTATAGCTAAATGTATTATTAATAAACAGGATAAGATAGCCCTTTCCAAAAATCATATCTCATAGAATTTAATTCGGATGTAAGATAAAAATCCGAGCAAATATTTAGGACACTGTTCACGAGAGAAGTTACAACACCTCTTTTAACTTGTGATCAGATATAAAAAGAAGATATTTGCTGTTGTTTTTAGATTTTCTGTAAATAGTAAAATCCAGTTTATCACTGTCACGAACAATTATTACATATAAAAACGGAATTTCACTTGTATTTTCAATTTCAAGAGTAAATTGCAAATTTCTGTCATATACATTAAGGTTATCTAAAAAGCCCATAAGTTCATCTTCCTCATAGTTGCATCCCCAGTAGACTTGTACAAAAAAAGACGAATCTAAAGCCCAATTTTCAAGGCGTTTCACATATATACTCACCAGTAAACCTGATAGAGGTGCGTCCCTGGGCAACGCCGTACCCAGGATTTGTTTTCGAAGGGGGTTTTACTAAAAAAAATTTCGGGGGGGGGGGAGATACACAAAAAACCTCAAAAAACGCATACAATTTGTTTATATCCATTTTTGCTACTTTTTTACGAGTCAGATACACATTTCGGGGGGAGGGTTTTAAACCCCCTAGCCCCCTCCCCCCTCCGGGTACTTGTCCCTGGGCAAACGGAATATTTGCTGATAAAAAGAATTACGCGCAATAAAGCATGCAAGAATGAAGATAGCTAAGGTACATGCAGTCATAGGTGTAGCCATAGCCATAGGCCATATTTAGCCATGGCCATTACTGAGAGACAGAAAAACCACCAAATAAAAGTTAGTACAACTGCCATCCCGATGATTAAAAAGAAAAAAATAATATTTGCAAGTTTAAATATCCATGATTCGAAAAATCAAAGTCCCATGGTTCCCGGCCTTATGACCACCCTCACATTTTATTATAATAATCACATTTTGGAAGCCATAACTAAAATTACTGCCCATAATGCTCTAATTAACAACTAGTTTCACTAGTAAAGTCTAATAAAAGGCGCCTAGCATATTTTATCATGAACGTGGCTATTATATAAGGAAAATTATAAATATTTTCTGAGCAAAATAAAACATATTTTAAAATACATTTGAGATTTTACTCATATTGTATTAGTTGCTAAGTCTGGTTCTGAAACGTGGAAAATTCAAAAAGATAATTAAAATAAATTAGGTGCCTTTCCAGGGGAACTTTCAGACAAGTAGTCATAAAAGAATATGTGGTTAAAGCGAAAGGTCGTACGAAAAACACAATTCAGTCGTATCATCATGACTTTTTAAAAGATGAAACGTGACAGTCTACCAAAACAAAATCAGGACGTCTTCCGGTAGAATAGGAAAAGCTTAGAAATTTCCGAGGTTAAAATTTCAGAGAAAGAAGCAAAGACTGACAGTGAATAGGGAGAAGGAACTTTTTACGTTTGTGTAGGCATTTTGGACATTTTTGTAGGACATCGTGTTTGCTGAGATGAGTAATTCAAGATCCAATTATTCGTGGCATATCTTGATATTAACAGAGTTTATAATAACATCAATCACCTAGTGCAATCCCAAAATATTAGGATTCTTGTTACACCTGTTTTTGTTGCTGTTTTGATGAATTCTCGCCTCTCCAATCATGGAAATTCCAGCAAGAGTGTATATATTTACACAAATGGGCAGAGTTACAGATTCAGCCCTTTTATACATCAAACAGGAAAACAAAGAAGCAATAAGACAAGAAAAATTAGTTGTAAAAATTTTTTTGTGCGCATGAAACGATAAGCACTTTATAAGAGAACATTTCCATCTTGATCCTAGTGATACGGGACACTAATTCAGTTTTTTTTTCCGACAGACGTCAAGCCGTTTCTCTTTACGTTTAAGCTGAACTACAGTCTACCTATTAAAATTGAGTTTTGTATCAAGATGGTTTCAAGTTTTTCTTGAACAAGACCAAAAGAGGAAGAACATTAGAATGCCAAACAATGAGCGCTCACAAAGAATTAATCATCAATATATTTAATATATTAATTGCATAAATATATTAAATAAACTATACTACTGGTAAAATTATTACTATGAGGGAAAGAGCCATTCTTTTCTTAAGTCGGAATTATTTGCCACCTACGATGCTCAAGCTCCACACACAAGATTGTAAACCCCCTCCTTCCCCGTGTAAACAACCACAACCAGCCCTTGCAGTGCTAAATATATTAAAAAATATATACGAATGTATTTTTAAAAGGGCACCAGAATAAAAATATTTAAAATAAAAAATTAAAATAGAGGTTTGATTCTAAAGTTTTTTATTTAATTGTTATTTAATATATCTAATATATATAACTTATTGTAAATATTAATAAATCAATATTAATAACACGTTAATATTGATTAATAATTTGATAATATATCTAATAATATATTAATTAGGTACAAAACAATAGGTACCACAAAAAAAATTACTCACCAACCATTTTAGAAAAAGAGGCAATTTCTGTTCTACTCTGTTCAGGCTTCTTGGTCTTGGCATTTGTTGACAGCAAAGGGTATTTAATTAGCCAGTCCTCATATCCTCTATCGAGTACAAGAAGTTCAGTCTTGGTATTGAAGTCCCTGTCCCACTTAAGAAATAGTGTTAGGAGACTCTGGATCGTCGATGAAGGACTAGTAGCACGGCTATCCCAGTCGTACAAAATTATTTTGTCAACTCTGGTTCTTCTGTCCCAAATCTGCTTAGTGGTCTCTGGCAGGTATCTTTTTATTACACTTGGTGTTGTTCTAAAATTAAGAGTTTATGATGTGTTTTTCTTTAGAAATTACCTCTTCAAGCTTTTAGTCCCACTGAATATCAGCAGAAAGTTCAATCAGAGGCACTTTTAGAGGGGAGACAGGGGGCACTTGCCAGGCACAGAAATTTAGCGCTACAAAATTTCAAATAAATAATCTAACGGTTATAACCATTTTGTATTTTTTTGTTTAAATATAGTAGAGGGTGCATTTGGCAACATTTTGTTAATAAATGAAAATTTTGTAAAAATTTGGTCTGTAACATTTTGGGAGGTAAGGGGGGAGGGGGGCTAACCAAGATTTTGCCCCAGGCGTAAGAGAGGCCTGAACCGCAACTGATCAGAGGGCAATAAACACATTTCAGCAAAATTTCTTGATCAGAGTTAACGCACAAGTGTCGACTTGCTAACGTACAGTGTCTCCCGTTCACATTTCTTTAGTCCCTCCACACGGAACAGATGGCCATAGAAACTTAAAAAACGGATTCATTAAAGGTATGTGCGAAGGAAATATCTAATTCGGGGGAAGGAAAATTAATAAAAAAAATTGATAATTTGAACAAAAGAGTTTAGGACTTCGGGTGGAGCCCGGGGCTAATCCCATTCCCTCCTACACTGCATGTCTGTTTCATTCGACAGGAAACTGAAAATTATAGTATTCTTTTTTAATGACCAATGGTGACTGGCTGGCAAGCATCTCACATTCCGAGCCTTTCTATTTCAAATGCCCCCAAGACAAAATTTCAAGATAATTATTTTTTTCTTAAAGTAAGTTGAAAGGTCCAAATTGTTCCCCTTTGTGGATAGCACGAGCAATGCAGCTAGGGGAATAACAGCCCTAAGTTAAGCAAATCATACATTATTCACAGACAGGTTTTAGACAAACAAAAAGTGACTTATTTTAGCCGTCAAATCGGCTAGAAACTTTCAACCATTTAGAAACCGTTCCATGGGCCAACGGGACCTTTATTCTTGTCAAGAGGGTAAAATTGTTACACTGCGACGAGGTTGTCCTATATTGCCTTACCCAAAACTGGGACCAGAAAAGGGCTTGCATATTTTGTTGTTCTAAACAAGTTGAAACTTACACTCATAGATTCTGGACCAAGGGGATCATAACATGTAAAATCAATTAGTTTTGGGGGGTCATGGATCCCGAAAAAAGGGAACCAGAAGATGATATTTTTTCTTGATGGAATTAAAACTTAGATCCTCTGGTCATTGAGACAATGGGGCTCTTTTCTCAGATCGACAAGACTATTTTAGTCTTCATTTTGGGGCGCTAGGGAGTTGCAGTGCAATAAAAAGTGGACAAAAAAAGATTGGTTCGCTTGAAAATAGGGCTCGTCCACAAGAACAACTAGAAAATTCTATTAATTTTTCTATAACCCAAAGATATCCCAACTTACGATTAAAGATTAGGTTGGGGACACTGGCGAACCCGAAAGGGTCCGAAAACTTCTTTTCAGAATTGATTTAAAAAAAATGGTTTATCAAAAAAGGGTCCAATTATTTTAGGACTTGTTTTCTTTTTTTTCACCCGGAGCGCATTTTTACTATGAAGGTTTTTATCAGTATCCACTACAAGAAGTTACAGAACAAGGGAGGTTTTAAATTATGACAGACCAAGAGACTAAAAGATTCTTGACGTTCTAAAACGGGCCGATAAGATAAAAATCATATATTATATGGCGAACAATGGTCGAGATGTTTTAATACTATTACTATTCTGCTATTTCCACTATTACCTTCCATGTTTATTTTGAATATTAAAGAAAAAAATTAAAAAGGTATCTGGATCTATAATACGGTTATATGGTGTTTATCATCAGGATATCTTAGGTTCTATTTAGACACACTTTAAATACGGTATAGTAAGTTTTTACTTGATTTTTCAAATTGTCTTAGTAATAGTTTCGAGACTTGAAATCACAGAACCGTTAGAATTAGCAAAGACCAAAATAACAAAAAAATTACTACAAGTCTGAATATATTCCATATGCCTCTCCCTCTTTTTTAGAATTTCAAAAATACTTCAGATGTTAGTTTTTTTTTAGTTTTTCTTATTTGACATGAATTTATTGAATTATATTTCTAAGCCCATTTTTGCTATGTTCTTTTTGTTAAAACACCTATGCAATTGGATTTACGTATTTTATAGACTCCTCTACATTGAGAGTAAATAAATAAACTAATAAATATTCTTTCTTTCCAGCAACTCATCTAAAACCAATTACCCAATGAGCAGAGGATGAAACTTTACATTCGCTTTTATCTTTGAGCAGGGAAAATATTTCTCATATAAAAACAACAAAATTTGCTCCCAAATATACATTTGTGGACTCTCCTTCATTCAGGAATGCATTTTCATTGCATCAAAAACACATTTTTACTATGTGAAATTGCATGGAGTTTGACATCTGAACAAAGACATAGCTAAGAGTTATTCAAGCGCTTCATCACCAACATCTTGAACCTAAAGGTGTCGTACTATTAACTGATTTGGTTTTACCCTAAACTGTCTGGGTTTTTTTTACCAAAATAATACCTGTTTTTGTGGTACCAAAATACTAACTCTTATTCTAAAATTAGGCTAATTTAAAAAGAAATGCTAAAAAACCATTGACGCCTGAAAAAATTAAATAAAAACATTGGCTGTTTTGCTTGCTTACACAGAGGTACTGCTTCGAGGTTGAAAACTCCCCTAAACTAACACTTTTTTTATCAATGAACAAAAACATTTTGGCAGACACAATGGGGTGGTTGGAGATGTTTTTCATTGTGATACCTCCGCCACCCCTTGCCCCGCGATCTTGGATGGTTGTTTTGTACCAAAATAATACAAAATATATGCCTGGTTTTTAAAACCGAATAGTTGGTTTTAGCCTAAGAAATATTAACTGATTTGGCCTAAAATATCGACCAGGAGCTATAATAAATTAGGAAATATTATGTTACCCTGGTTTTATAAACTTTTCTGGTATACTGAAACAGTTGAGGTGCTTGATATGCGATTCTTGGAAGTGTGACGCGTCTCGTAAATCAAAAATTAAAAATTCAGTGGACTTCTGCCTCGTTAAAGTATACAGAGCACTCGAGTTGATCGAATTTCTTGATTCTACTCCATTTTCTGATGTTCCTAAAAAGAGCATTATTAAACACTTAGTCTTATATGATTTTTAAGTATATTCAACTTTAATTTTTCGCTTCCCTAACTTTCCCAAACACAATTCTTTCAGTCTTCTCTCTTTTCAGATTTGTTTCTTTTATTGGTAATTTAGATTTTTCGAATGAAAAATTCAACATATAATTTATTACACAACATATAACTTTCAATATTTCGCTTCTCTCTATTTCCCAAACACAATTCTTTCAGTAATTAAGCCTTTTCTCTTTTCAGATTCGTTTATCTTTTTTTGTAATTTGCACGTATAGGATGTTAAATTTAAACACGTAATAGTATTTTATTAAAAATAGCGACTAGACTATAATAATAAGACTAAATTCTCAAGATTTTAAATTTTCACATGACTAAAATTCTAAAAATTCTAAATTCTAAAAAATAAGACTAAATTCTCCAAAATAGCGAATAAAAATTAACTAAAAAGAACCTAAACATCACTTCTCCTAAGTGATTTTATCTTCTATATTTTATCTTTCTATATGACTGAAGCAACCCCAAAATTCAAATTTTCCGCGCTTAGAATTGATATAAACAAGTTTTCTTCCAAAATCTACTGTCTTCTTTAGTCTTATTGTCCCATCTATTTTGCCTTAAAAGTTTAACCTCATTGGCGAAAACAATCGTTTGGCCCAATTTGGGGTTTCAGAATCATTACAACCCACTTTTAGTTCATATTGTTTTTCTCCTAGGTTTATTTGAGTTTTCAAACATACCCAATAAGTTGCTAACCAATGGGAGGCAAAACAAATTCGAGTCTATTTTGGGAGTCAGGAATCAATTCAACTATTTTTTTTTTTGGGGGGGGGGAAGAGAAAACAGCAAGACTTCTCGAGTTTTACTGATAAATAACGTTTTTTAACATATGTGATCAATGTATTTAAATGTCAGAAAACACTATTTTAGAGGTTGCTATGGCTCCAACCACGTAGAAGACCGAAAGTCACGCAGACTGTCGGTTTATTTGAACATTAATACCGCTTTCCGTCCATTCGATATTCTATAGTAAAAATATTATAATGGATTTATTCAACAACTGCTGTTCATCAAAAATTCGACTAAAAATTCACATTTTGTCCAAAATGTCAATTTCATCCAATATTAATTCTTAAACAGAAAAAAAAATGTAAAAACGGGACGTTACCAATGAATTTACAATTACTGATATATATAATTTAATAGGAAAAAATCGGGGTTTGTGGGGCCAATGGCCCATATCACATGTTGGTTAGGCCCGAGCCTGATTTAAGAAAAATTTGAAATTCCTATCTATAAAAAAAGTTTTTTTCAGCTGAACGTAAGGAGCATTACCTAATTTTTTTCGCATGCTGGCCAATGGTTTGCGTTGCACAGGTACCGATCTCTTGATTCAATGCCTTCTGCCGAGAGTACAATGCATGGTTGGGGGCAAATCATCCGACCCTTCTCGTGAGCCCCCCGCCCCCCAGATTTATCAAGGTACTTATCTAGAGCTGGGTCGACTCTGGCTGAGCTTACTGGGTCACACCATTGACTTTCACGCCAAATCAAAGAATCAGCGACAACAGGACTCAAACCCATGATCATAGGATTCCAAATCCGAGGCTCTAACCACTCGGCTACGACGGCATACTACTCCCGCTACTACCCATGCCGTTTACCCAAATAGTTGGAAAACTATAAGTCTCCCCGTTCGCCAGCGAGTCCAGGAGAATTATTGGTCATGTATGAATCATAAAACACGGTAGTCCACCTGAGACTCAAAGCGGACAAGCCTATTAGGCTTAGGCAACTTGTTCGCCTGTGAGTCCAGGCAAATTCAGTCCCCCGTTTTGCATACATGTCTAGTGCACATTGTACGTCATGAGTAAACCAAAATATATCGATCATTCCTTAATTATATGACTATCCACCTAAGTAATGTCCCAGGATGGATGGATGAATGGATGATAGACTATCTATCAACAAGTGAAATGACATCATTTATTTACCATCCTAAAAAAGGCTTACGCCAGCTTTGCCTCTCACTCAGACTGTCTGTGTTGGTTTTTTCTACAATTAGCCACGGCTAGATACCAGCAACTTGATTTTAATTCAAAAATCAATGGAAACAAAAAAACTTAAAACAAACAAAGATTATTCCCAATTTAAAGGGAGCTTTACCCTTTTCAATCCCTCGCTCTTTACGCTAAAGTTTGACTTTTCATCCCAATTATTTAATAACAACTGACGAAACACTGTTGAATTGGCAGAAGAGACTTTTCACAAATTGTTTTTAGCGTAACGAGGAAGGGATTAGGGAGGAAGCGGCTCCCTCGTATACAGAATAAGCTCTGATCGTTTTATGTTTTAATATTGCTCTTTAATTTCAGTTGAAAAAAATTGTTTATTATTTAATGTTGAGTAGCAACACATCTCAGTTTTTCTGTTAGTTTCCAGGGCAAACCGGCCAAGATCACCTCTGGAACTAGATGTGTGGTTAGTATAGTTCAAATATCCGTTCAAATAGCTGGAGTCTCCATGCAAGTCGTGTGATCAGCTGTCGATAGATTACAATCCTATTAAAATATAGATAAATACATATAGATATATATACACAGACTTTTTTTCTTTTTTTTTTAATCCAACCTCCTCTCCTCTCGGTGACATAATAATCTTTTTCACTTAATTTCTAACTTTAATGTCACCAACACTACTTTACATGGGCGCCCATATGGGGGGGGGGGGGCAGGGGGGCTTTCCCCCCCCTGGCTGAATGATGCTGCCTTGTTTTTATATTTTTGTTCTGAGATTTCTATTATATAGCATTAAAAGTACCGATTCGACAAGGTTTGCCCCCCCCTGGAATTCAGCTTATGGGCGCCCATGCTACTTTAAGAACATCTTTTATTTTTTAATTTGGGTAGCCAAACATAATTGATGAAGACAAGGCATACTACATAAAAATACCATTCCCGGGTTTTGCGGGGTGCCCTTCCGCCACAGGGCACCCCTTTCACCGTGGAAATACATTAACAATACACAAATATTTTTCTTAAAACCTTATTTTTAACAAACTTTGTATGGATAGGAACAAAAAACAGAACAGAAAAAAGAGAAGTTGACTTCATCCATAGCAAGAAGCGGCAAAGTTAATGAGGCTTTACCCTTAAGCAGCGTTCACAAGCGTGTCTAGCTAGAATCCCATGTCTAGCCAGAATTCAATGTCTAGGCAACGACAGTTCACAAGTAAAATTCGGCGCTTAGCTAGACACGCTAGACAAGGCGCTTGGCTAAACATAGAGTTCTAGACTCTAGAACTCAATGTCTAGGATTTTCGATTATAGCCAATCAGAATGTGTCAAGTTCCACTATTTTCATCATTTATGTTAACATTTTTAAACTAAAATTTAATTTTTGTTTTCTCATTAATTGTTTTTTTTTTCATTTTAGGCAAATATGCAACATCAGGCATAATAGTGAAGCACATTAAGGCAATTGTTTTGCTTATCTGATCCATTATCTTGTGACAGTAAAAAAAGGGATTACAATTTTGAAAGTTTTGCCTGCATAAGCTCTCTTGATTGGCTAGAAATGACAATTTGAAACTAAATTTGTAGTTTTAGCTAAGCTCCGAATTTTACTTGTGAACGGTCGTTGCCTAGACATTGGATTCTGGCCTGACACGTGTCTAGACATGGGGTTCTAGCTAGCCATGCTTGTGAACGTCGCTTTAATCTGCCTCTGGTTATTACAAGATTGATGGTTTTGGCAAAATTTTTATAATTTACATTTCGAATGGTTCAGATGCATCAAATCGTAACTGAATCTCGAAGCTAAGTTTCGGGAAATTTTCTTACTAGCAGGGCCGTAGCAAATGTTTCATTTCCAATGGTTTTCATCTCGTTTGGAATCAGGGGCGAAATTTGCTATAGGGCAGGGAGGGGTAACTGCATGTCAGACCTCTGTTTTCCCAATTTCCTTTAATATACCTTTGCATTTAAGGTACTATATGGCTCATTTTTCACTTGGCCATTTCCATTTGACTTGGGAAAATCGGCTCCTACTTTGCCCCTCTCCCCAGGCTTTTGACGAAATTACGCCCATGTTCGGGATGGGGCATAGACACCAACAGAAGAGGTTAGAGTCACACTTACCTCTCTCTAGATTTTTTGCACTACCCTCTTCCAAGATTTAATCCCCGTAAAATATCTTTGTTGGTATTTTAGGGGGAAAATGAAACCATATTTCAATTTCAGTTTAATCTCTCTTAACATCTACAAAGACACATATTTCATAAACAAAACAGAAAAAATTGTACCAACCCTCCTTAATTTTGAAAATACATCCCCCCCCCCCAACAAAAACATTTCGCTAAGTAGCACTACCGGTATGGAACCTCCACTGCTAAAGTAAAAAGAACAGGAAAATTGACATACAAAACAGCCATGAAGATTGAAGAATACAAATTATATATCACAGTAACAACAAATAAATCGACACTAAAAGATATTGAGAATGGAACCGCTTTCTTTCTTTTTCTTTTTTCCATCATTATATATAAGCATGGGCTTAGGCAGCATAGTATAGAGGGGGGGAGTCGATTATGTGAAGAAGGGGGAGATGAAGTTATATCCGCATAGGCGTGCGTAGATCCTTGCCGAGGGGAGGGGGCAGTCACTTCTGTGATGAAGGGCGGGGGGGGGGGGAGCTGAAGTTATATTGGCAGTTCACAAAACTTTACATTGCCAGCAAGTTCTATCATACTTATGAAATCCTTATTAATAAGTAATCACCAAAAATTATAAATCATCAATATGCTTCACCATTAATCTTTTTGGATTACAGCTAAATCTTTCCAAGACATTATGGATGATTGCTTCTTGTTTGAATTGAATAAATTTCCATTTGTTTCCAGTTTTTTCAACCGTCTACCTTTTATCAACTGCTTTTCCAACCATCCGCTTTTTCAGCCAAATCTAATGTAAATTTGAAGGTCTAGGGGGGGGGGGCGTGCAGCTGCCTCCCCCTCTCTACGCCCATGTATATAAGAATTTAATATAAAAAAACAAATTTTTTCCACTGAAAGTAAGGAGGAATATTCAGCTTAAAACAAACAGAAATTATTAAGTATATGAGGGGGGTTGCCTGCTTCTCAAGACCTCGCTCTTCACGCTAAAGCTTTTTAGTACTTTTCAAGAAGCTTCTAATTGTTCTTATTAAACAACCCTTGTGTTTCAGGAATTGTTCTTAAAGAACTGGGACACAAGTCAAACTTTAGCGTAAAGAGTGAGGTATTGAGGAGAAGGCAACCCCCGTCATATACGTAATATTGAGTTGAATGTTGCTCCTTACTTTCGGTTGAAAAAAGCTTGTTTTTTTTATTTCTGATCGTTTTTTAAATAATGCCGCAAAACTCGTTCCCCGTCCACTGTAAAACTCCCCCTGTTCCAAGGAAATATTCACTATGTAATTAAATCCTGGTAAAAATTTACCCTGGACAATTATCCTTAATATCTCCGAATGTAAAATTGAGTCGGCAGAGAAAGTAAGACATAAAAGAAATTTCGTACAGGAATTCTAGGAAATGTGGCCCGTTTGAATATTTCCCCTGAAAATTTCACCCCCTGAGACTTCTTTCCCCATGAAAAATTCTCCCCGTGAAAAATCCCCCAGAAATTCACCCCCCCCAACCGAAAAATGTATGTCTACTTCCCAATAAAAGATACTAGACGTAAACAATGAGCAAATTTCATAGCTTGAAAACCTTGCCCCAGGGGGCTGTGGGGGTTCATGCTATCTTAAAAGGCATAGTTAATGGACCTTTCAACTATGCTGAACAAAATGGCTATCTAAAAATTTTGATGGGACTCCTTTGGGGGAAATTACGAGGTAGGGAGGCTAGCTGCCCTCCAATCTTTTTGATCACCTGAAAAGGACACTAGAACTTTCAATTTCGTTTCGAATGAGCCCTTTCTTGATTTTCTAGGACCATTGGTTCGATACGATCACCCGCGCAAAAAAAAAATGTACATCTGTGATCTATCTTCTGGCAAAAAATACAATACTCACATTTTTGCAGATCTTTAACGATCTTTTCGGAGCTTTAAACCTTGACAGTAGTTCTCTGATACCCTGAATCTGATGGTTTGATTTTCGTTAAGATTCCTTGACTTTTAGGGGTGCTTCCCTCCTTTTTCAAAAATCAGGCGAACTGATCCAATATTTAGGTTATGGTTGTTAAAGGACAATTATTAAGTAGATAAATTATCTTACTGTAACTATTAGAAATTCATAGCAGTAGAAAGCCACTCGAGGACAACAGATCTACACAAAATCCGACTCCCTCCTTCCATTTTCCGAGCTTCTGTCTTCACCCCTATTTGACAGATAATTCACTTTTAAAGACACCTGATTTTGCTACGGTAGGGTGGAGTAGGCTTGTGTATAGCTGTGTTATCCTCAGGCAGCTATGTGTTGTGATAGGTTGTTTGGCAATTGTAGCAGCAACAACTAGTTATACTCATGACTTGTGGTTCCACTAGGTCGAATTTTTTACTCTCAATGCAAAAACAAAAAAAAATCGTTTCAGACTTCCGCTTTTTGTAAGACTAATTAAAAAAACTTTTTCCAAAAAATAAGTTTTTCAAAGAACAGTAAAGAACTCCATTAAACCAAAAATAAGCAAAAATCAAATCAAATAATCTACCAAGCATCAAACTACCACAAATCAGCATCAATAAATAAATGAAACCAAAAACGAGCAGAAATTACAATAAATAACCGAGTCAAGCTCAAAACGAGCAGATATTAACATGAATAGGGCTCAAAACCTCTGTGCCTTCCCAATGCCAGAACATAATTTGCACTTTACTGAAAAAATACAAATGAATGTGCATTGTCAGTTTAATATACATATAGGCCTACTGATATTTAGTAATCAAAATCTTAATATTATTTGATTTATTAAAGTTATAAAAGTAAAAACACTTATATTTTTTCCGTTAAGTGCAATTTATGTTCTGGCCTTGGGAAGGCACAGGGGTTTTGAGCCCTATTCATGTTAATATCTGCTCGTTTTGAGCTTGACTCGGTTATTTATTGTAATTTCTTTTCGTTTTCTTTTCGTTTCATTAATTTATCGTTACTATTTTCTCCATAACCACACTGCCTTTTCTATGACGAAATCAATAAGACTTCCAAATAGGGATAGGTCCTTTTATTAGACAGTGAAACGAAAATATAAAAACAAAGACTCTAAATATTTCGATGACACAGTCGGTCATCATCATCAGTAGAGTTACAAATATATCAAAATTAAAACAAACTGCTTTTATACTAAATAAAATAATCACTTCCGGGTCAAAGCAAGTTACCGGTCCATTGACTTAAAAAGTTCACTTGAATTTCTTATACTGCGTTGAGTAAAGGTACTACAATTTTCTTCGAAATTGCAGGTCAAAGCAGGTTATCGGTCCATTGACTTAGAAAGTTCACTAACTGAATCTTGTAATACTGCGTTGAATATTCTTCTACTTAAACATGAAATAATGTTGAATTTACAGCTGCTAAATTTATCATTTTATTCTTCAAATATTCATTTTATC